>NC_138214.1:5017892-5027892 GCF_964194415.1 Vipera berus | reverse complement strand
CCCCCCCAAAATAAAAGGCTGATCACGAGTGCAAGGAATCCTTGACTTACAACCATTTTTTAAGCAACCGTTCAGAGTTACAACAGCACTGGGGGAAAAAAAGTGACATGACTAGTCCTGACAGTTGTGATTGTTGCAGCATCTTCCTGGGATCAAAATTTGAGCATTTGGCAACCATCATGTATTTATGACGGTTGCAGTGCTCTGAGATCACATGATCACCCCCTTGTGACCTTCCCAGCCCACCTCCAACAAACGAAGTCAATGGGGGAAGCTAGGTTGACTCAGAAACCACAGTAAATTAGGTCATAAAATCAGGGCTGGATCACTGAATGATCACCTCACTTAGCCACAAAAATTCTGCTCCCAACTCTGTGGTCGTGAGTTGTGTAAGAAGATGCTATTACTGGTTAGTTGGACTTGTCCAAAGAAGAGCATCGGTGGTGTTGAACGGAGTTGATAATGGGCTTGGACCTCATTTGCTTTGACCTTGTTGTTTTAAGAAATATATATATATATATATATATATATATATATATATATATATATATATATATATATATATATATATATATATATATATATATATATATATATATATATATATATATATATATATATATATATATATATTCTTTTTTATTCCCGATCTTCTCTTTATCCCTGACAGTTATATCAGAGTCAGGTTCCAACATAGTCTTTTGCAGTTTCTTTCTTCTCAATTTGCTACAGCATGGCTGAACTCACTTCAAAACATTATTTCATGAAAGACTTCGTAGCAACAAAGAGAGCATCAGAAGAGGGTTTCCGCTCCTCCAGTCTAAACACTTGGGAACTTTCTGGATGCATTTGACTGTTCTTTCCTTCTTCCTTTTGTTTTACTCTCAATTGAGCACAAGGCAAAACAAGCCCGTGTTTCCCCATTCCTCCTGAGTGGTGGGGCGCAGCAACCTTGAGGAGATGATCTGAAATCGCATCGAGGTGCTAACATTGGGTGACAGTTGGACGCCCTGTGTATTGATGAAACAGATGTTGTTTTGTGTTTCCATCCATTTTTAGAAGGGGGAGGGGGGGGAAAGCTTCTAAATGCAAATGTTGGCTGCTGATGGCTTATTCACTTCCTTTTCATGAGCAGAGGTTTTCAAAGGCAGAAGCTGAATGCAACCATTCATCAGCATTCAAATCTCCCGAAAGACGAAACCTCAGTTACTCTGTTGACTTTTGAATCGGCTGGCGTATAGAAGGTCATATCTGCGAGATTTGTTGCTGGTGCTTTTCTTAATGTAAGAAAAATGAATTATAGAAAGGAAGAGTTGCATTTTTTTAGACGAGCATCTTTCTAAATAGTTCTGTTCCACTTCCCATCAAAATATTTGTTCCTGCAGTGAGATTCCTTCTTTGCAATGGAATACATTTTTTTTTCCTTTCCGAGGAGTAAATTTAACTTTTGATCTTCTGAGCCTTTGATGTTCTCTTGGTCATCACAAATGGAGTGTCAATGGAATAGCTTTTGGGATGCATAAATATATATGTAATAAGCCAGATGGATACTGAAGGAAACCATTGGTAAGTAACAAGAAGCAATGGATACAGCCACCCAGGTTGCTGAGCTTCCTCAATGAAAATTCACAATAGTAAACCCAGACTGATCATAGGCAAACACTTCTTTTCCAAAGGATGTAGATCAAGGAAATTCCTTTTTTAGGGAATGCAAGATTAAACTGTGGACTTCACTGAAAGAGGATGTGGAATGGCTACTCATTTAGATGAATTTATAAGGCGACTAGACCAGGGGTGTCAAACTGCTGGCCCGTGGGCCGGATGCGTCATGCTGAAACCGCGCCCACCCCACCTCCAGCAATGGGGGAAAGTTGCGATACATTGCGACACGTCACATGACGTTGCAAGTTTGACACCCCTGGACTAGACGAATTCATGGAAGGTGGTGCCCTGGATGGATGCTACCTTTGAGGACTTTAGAATCACGAACGTTTCTGAAAGTGCGGTTACCTCTATCTATCCATCCATCCATCTTCTCTTTTTCCTCTTTTACTGTAATATCTTCCTTCCAAATTTTGTAGGTATTCTTTTTAAAAAAAAAAAGAAATCCATTTTTTTGGGGGGGAGGGGGCGGCCACAAAGAAGAAGATGTCAACCTATTTTCCAACGCACCTGAAGGCAAAAGAAGAAACAACAGATGGAAACTAATCAAGGAGCGAAGCAACCTAGAACTAAGAAGAAATTTCCTGACACTTAGAACAATTAATCAGTGGAACGAGTTGCCTCCAGAAGTCGTGGGTGCTCCATCACTGGAGGTTTTTAAGAAGAGATTGGACAACCATTGATCTGGAATGATATAGGATCTCCTGCTTGAGCAGGGGGGTTGGACTAGATGACCTCCAATGTCCCTTCCAGCACTGTTATTCTGTTATCTCGTAGATATGGACCGGATACAGATGCAAGGTTTTATAAATCTTGCATCCCTCCTTAAAAGTTTCAGCAAATCCATACAAGTCTCATCAGGAGGGGGGGAGGGGGAAAACTGAACTGCACATTTCTCACTTGAATTTACTTGTCAACTAAATCTGTTCTGTTATTTGTTGTCTTCTTCCCCAGCCTTCTGGAGTTTGCATCTGTTTGCCTCTAGGGTGTAAGAAATGAACAGAGGAATCCATACTAACACCATGTGTTTTCCCTTTCTCTCCCAGAGCAAATAATCATCTATGGACAGACTTTCACTCTAGTGTTTGCTCCATCTTCAAAACAATACCTAGTACAATTTTGATATTGTCAGGTTACTGTGAAATAGTCCAAGCTTCATCAAAATAAGGTGTCAAATTTCATTAATAGATTCACAAAATCTGCTTCATCAATCTGCATCCGGTTTTGGTCACCAGATTAGAAAAAAGAGGTTGAGACTCTGGAAAGAATGAAGAGAAGAGCAACAAAGATGATCAGGAGGCTGGAGGCTAAAACATATCAAGAACGGTTGCTGGAATTGGGTATGTTGGAACTGGGTATGTCTAGAAGAAACAGGGGTGACATGACAGCAGTCTTCCAATATCTCAGGGGTTGCCCCAAAGAAGAGGGAGTCAAGCTATTCTCCAAAGCGCCAGAAGGCAGAAGAAGCAACGGATGGCAACTAATCAAAGAGAGAAGCAACCTAGAACTTAGGAAAATTTCCTGACAATGAGAACAATTAATTAGTGGACAACTTGCCTTCGAAAGTTGTGGGTGCTCTATCACTGGAGGCTTTTAAGAAGAGTCTGGACAGTCATTTGTCTGGAATGGTATGAGGTCTCCTGATTGAGCAGGAAGTTGGGCTAGAAGACCTCCTTCCAACTCTGTTATTTTGTTATTCTATTCTATTCTGCTTCCTGACATTGCTGCAAATGTTGAGAGGTGAAGGTAAATTTCCATTGATTTGCTTGGTAGAAATATTAGAGATGCATCAACCACTTCACACCTCTTCCTCTGCAGAAATAGTTCAACAGATTTGCAGCCCAGACAGGAAGCTTGGCAAGCTTTGCTCTTCAGCAACCTACATTTCCTTTGATGAGATCCAACAAGGGTTGTTTGAAAGATACAAGATAGATGGCTTTCTTTTGTTGTGTATGCATTATTTCAGTCAAGAAAAGAAACATTAAACTATTTAAACATCCCATCTACCAATTGACCTTCATCTGGGATATTCCACAATCTCCCTCTCGGGTGGGGGGGGGAACCCCCTTTTCAAAAGAACATAAAGTCCCTTGGACAATTTGACTCGTGTTGATATAAAGGAAAAGACAGGATTATGACTGTACTCAATTGCTTTCTATACAATTAAGTAAATGTATCAGATGAAGTGTGCAGATCCACAATGATTCTTCAGCCCATTAATACGGTAAAATCTCTGCCTTCAGATCTGTACTATGCAGCAAAAAAGATAACATTGTAAGAATGTAATGTAAGAACATTTTCAACTGCTCGAGAGAAAAGGAGGAAACACGGAAATGGAAAACTAATGGCCAGGTGCACCTGACCAGGTGTAAATCCATTGTTCATGATTGTTGAGAAAAAGCTTTTTGTAGAAGAGAAGGGAAAAGTTTCGCTCCTCTTAGGAACGACAGTTTACCAGATGGTGAGGAACTACTGTAGAATAGTCAGTGGCCCCACCAACATGGTTTATGTTTAGGGAAGCTGGCACTTTCAGGTTTAAATCATGTAGAGGATTTGGGCGTATGGGCCTATGGTACTAACTGTCATGGGGCAATTATTTAATCGGTCTTGGGTTTCAAAGTTTTTACAATTCAGTGGAAGGATGGCTCAGATAAGTTGGCATCTTTATGATCTAGTAGGCTTTGAGTCTTCCTCAAGCAACTTTTGTTCCTTACCTAGAGGTGAAGGACCTGCCTTGTCCAACCTTTGCAATTTTAAGACTCGTGGACCTCAATTCCCTTCCCTTGCAGCCCTTTGATTCTGATTTTAAATACCTTGGGGATTATGGAGGGAGAGGGAGAAATACATCCGTAATAAAAGAGGTCCATACGTACCTTCCATTCATAGCCAAAGGAAGAATGCTAGGCCTAGTTCATGCAAACTATAGGTCCTGGTTTGCTTTATTAAGGGTTGCTGAATCAACCAATTAACTGGGTTCACCAAACATGCTAATTCCTAGCACTAATTTCGGGCACCCTTCTGGCACTGATGATGTTACCTAGTTGAATAATGAAATGTCTGGAAGAGAACAACCAAGCTTCAGAGAGGACCAAGGTCCCTACATACTAATTTATCCACTTATTACTGAACTTTATATACATGCAAGCACTTTAAGTCAAAATCCACTAGCCATATTATGCCTTTTTGCAACACACCAAGGTGTTTCCTAAGCACAGTTTCCTGCTTCTCTGAATCATACAGATGACCTGATTACTCCTAAAAGGTTTCTTCTTTTTTTTGTCCCAGTTTATCCTTTTGCATAAGTGACATTTGATTTGACCGAGTGATTTTTTATTTTTTTTTAATCTGTCCTCCGGTGCCTGATATACTCCAGGGAGAATGTTCTTTAATCTGCCTGGATGAGCGAATACCTTTTAGATAGATGCAGACAACTACATTTAAATCGTATATATAAGATACACGGCTGCTTGGGATTCATCTCAATAAACCCCACCTTTACTGCAGTGAAGTTAAATATGAACAATTAAATGCCCCCTCTCCCCGCGCGGTGGGGAATGTTGCCCATGTCAAGGAACTTAGAAGAAGTTGCCACTTGGGAAATTGTTACTCATTTTTCATTCTCAAGAACGCCAAAGCTTTTTTTCTTAGGAATAGGTTATTTTAAAAGGAAGAAACAATCGCACAATTGCAATGTCATGCGCTACTAAGAGAACTAAGCCCAAACTGGCCCCAAGAAAACTGCACTTAAATTTGCAGCTTTGATGCATTAACGAAAATGAACAATTGAATTAAGCCTGAACGCTCAAATTCCTTCAAGTGCTGTAATCCTACTTGTGTTCTACTCAAGCAAAACTGAAAACTTCAAGCTTTCTAACCTGGCTATCTTAGACCCAAATGAAGCTACAGGTACCTCCTCTTTTAACATACATCTAAGATCAAGTGTCCGTAAGTTCCAATTTTTGCTCACAAAGCTGCTTAGTCCTATGAGAAGAATATTTGAACCAGGAATACAAAGACTGTTTAACGACCTTCTAAAATACTAGAAAAGATGAAGGGGGGGGGGGAAATACCCTACTTCCATGCAGAGAAACCAGGTTGCTTATCCTGATCTTCCCCAACCTAGAGTTCTCTACTTAACAAAATAACAGAGTTGGAAGGGACCTTGGTGGTCTTCTAATTCAGGCCTCCCCAATCCCTGGTCCATGGACCGGTACCGGGCTGTGGCATGCCAGCAACCAGTCCGCACAAACAAGCAAAGCCCCATCCATGGGATGCAGGCAGCACACAAAACCATGCCCCCTCCAGTCCACGGAAAAGCCTCTCTCCACGGAACCGGTCCCTGATGCCCAAAAGGTTGGGGAACCTGTGTTCTAGTTGAACAAAACAGTTATTCAATCTCTTCTTAAAAGCCTCCAGTGTTGGAGCACCCACAACTTCTGGAAGCAAGTCATCCCAGTGACTAATTAATTAATTCTTCAACCTAGCATGTCCAACACAGATGGAAGGTACCCAATTACGGAAAGTCCCTGTCGCTTTCCTGTAAAGGCATACACAGTCTGCAATCATAAATAAAGTCTGAAAGACTAAAGCTTAGATCTTCTCCATGCAAGGAAGTGTTCTAGCTATGGTCCACTCACTTCCCCCACCCAAATGGGGTGAGAATCTGGCCCTACTGAAGCCCAAGGGGACGACGGCATAGATGATGCCAACAGGCGGAAATAATTCTTCCATACATAGAAAGCCCCTGGATTCTTTTCCCCGTCAAAATCCTTAAGCAGTACAGCTAATCAGCCTGTCACTTTATTATTGCCAACGCTTCACAATGATGACAAAAGCAGAGTGGGTGGAAAAATATGTGGGTTATGAATTGCTTATATAAGGTCACAATAAGAACTTGACATAAAGGATTTGTGTAGGTAGGTGCAACATTGTAAAATGCCAAGCAAGAAAGGCAGGGAGGATGAAACCAAACAGCTAGATGCGGAATTCCTTCTAAGGAGACGAGCAATGAAAACACCCCACATATAAAAAAGGTAAAGGTTCCCCCGCACACGCGTGCTAGTCATTTCCGACTCTAGGGGCCGGTGCTCATCTCTGTTTCAAAGCCAAAGAGCCAGCGTTTGTCCGAGGACGTCTCCGTGGTCATGTGGCCGGCATGACTAGACACCAAAGGCGCACAGAACGCTGTTACCTTCCCACCGGAGTGGTCCCTATTTTTCTACTTGCATTTTACGTGCTTTCGAACTGCTAGGTTGGCAGAAGCTGGGACGAGTAACAGACGCTCACTCTGTTACGCGGCACTCGGGATTCGACCCGCCAAACTGCCAACCTTCTGATCGACAAGCTCAGCGTCCTAACCCACTGAGCCACCACGTCCCCACATATACCCAGCCCTATTTACAGCCCTGTTGCGTGGAAGGATAGGAAAAAAAAATTAGGATATGGCCATACAGGTAGTTCCTGACTTACAAACCATTCATTGAGTGACCATTGAAAGTTACAATGGCATTGGAAAAAAGTGAATTATTTTCACACTTACGGCCATTGCAGCCTCCCCATGGTCATGTGATCCAAATCTTGGCAACTGGCTTACATTTATGATGGTTTGTAGTGTCCGGCGGGTCGTGGGGTCACCTTTTGTGACCTTCTGACCAGCAAAGTCAATGGGGAAGCCAGATTCGCTTAACAACTGTGGCAACAAAAGTCGTAAAATGGGGACAAAGCTCACTAAAGAACTGTCTTCCTTAACAGCAGAAAATTTTGCGGCTCCATTGTGGTTATAAGTGGAGGACTGTCTATAAAAGGACAAGGATCTCCTTTTCATCAGGGTTTTACTTTTATATGTTGCTATGATACTGGACAAGACACATAGCTCAACAGTTATTGGGTTCTTGGTGTTGTCTTCTTGTAGATATTTCATTACAAGGCTACGTGGCATCATCGGCCTAGGGCAAGTTACGTGTTATTTTATTTTTTATCAATAGTCCACTTTTTAACGGAGCTTTCACTAGCTCAGAATGTCACCAACAGAAGAACAGCATAAACCAAGTTAAATAGAAGCCAATGATATATAAATAGCTTATCGTCCAACCATCTCCAGCCATCCTCCAGGTATTGTGTCCTTCAATTTCCAGTTGACTGAGTCATCTTGGCCCGTGGGAATTGCTTACAAGAACTGCAGTCCAAAATAGCTGGAAGACACCAGGTCGTAAACCACATGGCATGTATCTCTGCGAGATTATTATACACGTGAGAATTTCTACGTAATCTTGCATTGTTCCTCCAGGAAAATTTGAAAAGTTCAGCTAGGTTCCTGGCTCTCTGTCCGAGAACTATTCCTCCAAGGATAAACAGTTTTCACCCACAAAAAGAAGGGGGGGAGGGAAATGAAAAGTCTAACTCTTGCCTAAGAAATCTCTCTTGAATATTTGCAACTGATCTGTCTTCCTTAAGGTCGGGAATTGATGCTTTTGAAGTCAGGGATGTGAAGACATTACAACTCGGCGAAGGAAACTGAAGCTGTCTTGAGCAAAAACTACAGGTACTGTTCAAAGGTGAACATGAATCTTTTGTAATCCATTGGGAGAGCAGAAGGGAAGGGAACCTGTGTTTCTGTTTTTGTTTTTTTACAGGAGATGATAAAGACAAAGAGGAGATGCCGCCACTCCCTACGCAACCGTAATGGGTTGCTCTGCAGCCTTTGATGAGACTAGAGTGGCATGACCCATATTGTACTCCCAGGGGAGGCGGCCTGGATGATTTGAGCTTGAAGTCTGGAAATGAGTCTGTCCATTCTTAAAAGCCGATTTGCGTGGCAAAAACAAGCAAGGGGAGAAGAGCAATCTGGAGCGATGGAATAAGAAGATAAAAAGTTCTTATTTCCCTTTTCATTTCATCATGTGGATTACAAGGGCCCGCAAACGATATCTGTTTGCCAACATACATTGGATTAGACATTAACAATATCTATAGACTATGCAAAAGAGACAATCACCCAGTCCAAAAAAAGTACCAAAAGACACCAGCAATCAGCAACCGGATCAGCATAGATTAACTCCAAGGTTAATATCAGACCAGCAATCAAGAAAGCAAGACCCCAATCAAGAAACTGACAAAGAAGCCAACAGCAAACAGCCCAGCCGAAGAATCCCTAAGACCAACCCCATCAACACTGACAGGCAAGCCACTAGAATATAAACCAACAGCACTCCTTACTAGCACTGATGATGTTAGCTAGTTGGGTAATGAAACGTCTGCAAGAAAGCAAGCCAGCTTCGAGAGCACCAAAGACCCCTCATACATCGAATTAATTAATTTAATGTTGTTATTTTCACCAAAGAAGCAAGGGGGAAAAATGCTTTTGAGCAATATGATCAATATTTCTGGAGCTGTTCTGCTTATAACCAAAGTGTTCAGAGGTTTTTACATTATTGCTTGCTCCGGTTATTAATTTTGAAGTTATCACCACTACAGGAACGCAGCAATACAATCCATTAGTTTACTAGTTCAGCAGAACCAATATCAGGAGCGGATCAACGACTCCAAAAACAATGGAAATCCAATGGCATGTGAAGAACCTCTTCGATGTTCTTCCCTAACGTTGGGGAATCCTGAAAAAAGGTTACCTGATTTTATTCTGCTCCTTCTTTAGATCTTCAGAGGCCCTTCTAGGAACCTACGCTTGGAGAGATTCTCATTTTTATTTCTCTGATCTCATGCTTCCTCCAGTGAAGATCTGGGGGCTACTGCAGGAGATGGTGATATGTCTTCAAAGGAAAACAAGAAAGTCCAGTTGGCTCCAGTTGGGACAACCATGACCTGGATGACTGAGAATCTCCATAGACATTTAGCGATGCACTTTGGGATGAACATCCTTTGAATGGTGCGGGAATATGAAGGAATTTCCAGAAAACATAGCAGATGACAGGAACCGTCTATGCTTCAGTTTGAGTTGCAGACAACACAGACTCATCCCCAACAGCCCGCGCCTGTCTTCAACCATGAAGGGATCCAGGGCAGAAAATATCTTGCAGCCAAGAAGGCTCCACACACATTTGTACCACTCAGGTGACCCTAAGGATGCAGACAAACCTCCAAGCTGCTTCAACGACTCTCTAAAAGAAGGCAAATGACCAGCTGTCTGCAAGGAATATAAATCCTTCCATTCCCTCACCATCCAGTCGGAGCTGAAAAAGATTCTTGGATGAGAAGCGAAATGTCTTCAAGAAAAACAAGACAGTCCAGTTGCCTCCTGAAAAAGCACCTTTGGGACTTAAGAACCCTTGCAAAAAATATCACAAAATCAGGGGTGACTCACTTAATAACTGCTTTGCTGGTT
>NC_138214.1:4752892-5012892 GCF_964194415.1 Vipera berus | reverse complement strand
AGGCAGGAAACCCTATACCATTTCAGACAAACGGCTGTCCAATCTCTTCTTAAAAACCTCCAGTGTTGGAGCATTCACAGCTTCTGTCTCTTTTACACACACCCCATAGCTGTATAACACCTTGAGGAAGATGAGTTGGTTGGATTACTCCAAACAACTCAGCATTCTCAAAACACCTAGGTGAATCGTCATTATCAGAAGAGGGACTGGTCATGGTGGGGTGGGGGGGGAGGCTGGGATGCGGGGAAACATGGTGGAAACATCTATTTTGCGTGGGAAACTCAGTCCTAGGCTGACTTTACTGCAACCAACATTTTTTAATAAAAGAACCTACCACTTCAGTTAAATGGAGTCGAGGGTCTTTCTTTGCTAAGAGATTGGATCTGGGCAGGTCTGACAGATATGGACGGTCTCATCATTTCAGTCACCAGCCACGCCAACAACAGCACATTTGTATACCTGCTCTTTGTGCCCTGATCAGTGTGTGCTGGAGGACCTCACAGCAGTGCGACAGAATGCAATTAACGTTGCTAGTCCCTGGGCAAGTTCTGTTTTAACGTGCACACACTTTAATCTTGTAGTGTATATTTAAAACTTTACATCACATAGTATGCCTTATTGGAATGCTTCTGACATGAATGAACAAGCATACTAGCCAAAGGAACCATTTGCAAGTTTTAAAGCTTAGGAAAGCAACTGACCATGGGTCAGGCTTAAGGATGCCTACTTTGTCAAATACAAAGCCAACGTAGGCAGACCCGTGAGGGCAAACCGTCTGAAAGCCATGATGGAAAAGGAGCTTAGAAAAAAAGGAAAGAAAAAGATTTCCTTGTCAAGGCCCAGATTACAAACTTTATCCCATTTTCAAAGAGATGCAAATGTGTTCTACTCTCCATCGTGTCAGGACAAAAGAGAGGTGAAATCAAGCTGAATATTGACATCAGCTATTGATCACAATTAATAGCACACCTTCTTCGTAAATGTTAAGAGTTCTTTGCTCTGGAAATAGACACGAAAATAGGAGTTATTTGCAATGTCTACATTTTCCCGGAAGATCGAACGGTGAGAATTCAGGACACACGCTTGAATGCCTGACCGACAGCATTTCGATTCTATTGGCTGTCGTTGCATTAGAATGATGGGAACGGTGCCAGCCATGGAAAACAGGTTGCTATCTGGATCGTGGCCCAGGACTGGGGCAAATAAAATTCATTACCATCTGTTCATTCAAAATAAATTGCTGGGGGGAATCTCATCTCAACTGTCTTTAATTCTTCTCCTTAAAAAAAAACCACAAATAATTGACAAGTAACAGAGAAGACCGCTACTGTGGCCTTTCTAAGATGACAAGGTTGGATTATGCTTCTGCCAAAGCTGGAGAAGATTTATTTATTTATTATTAATAGAGTTTTATCCCACCTTTGTTACAGGATAAGTAACTCAACGTGGTGGACATAATAGTGCTCCTTCCTCCTCTTATTTTCCCCATGACAGTCCTGTGAGGTGGGTTGGGCTGAAAGAGCAGCTCTGGCCCAAAGCCACCTAGACAGCTTTCACGCCTAAGGCAGGACTAGAACTCACCAGTTCCTGGCGATTGGTTCAAAGTTACCCAGCCAGCTTCCATTTTATGGAAGCCTTGTTCTGGCTGTCCTTTCTTTCTTTCTTTCTTTCTTTCTTTCTTTCTTTCTTTCTTTCTTTCTTTCTTTCTTTCTTTCTTTCTTTCTTTTTGCCATTGACCCCATGCTTATTCATACTCAGTTGCTGTCATGGCTTCGGGGTGAAGAACTCAGCCAAGCCTTGGTAAAAAATCCTTGATTACGATGAAGTCGCTCAAAATGGAAGGAAAGCCATCAACCTCTGGGATCATGTGCTAGCCAGGATGGCCATAATAGACCGGCTACAGTTAAAACTCAGACGATGATCTTCCTGTAGCCTCTGCATTGTCTTAGCTGTACCAAGCTGTGAGACTTCTGGAGGGACCAGAGACGGTAAAATTAGAAACAGTAGCAGGCTGGATGGAGCTAAAAATGCCTTGGCTTAGCCAACCATAAACCTTTAATAGTTCACAAAGAGACAAAAACTCTTATATTAGCAACTAATTCAGTTCGTTAACTGCATGTGTGGAACTCTCCAAGGTCCTGAAAATGCCATGATTTGCCGGAGCCCAGATGGTTATTTCTTCCATTCACTTTGGATACGTCTGCATTATATTGACAGAAACATCTGTTCTCTAAGGTTGCTGCCTCAATTCCGTGCACCAGCAGTGCACCAAGATGTCCTGATCAATCAATCCAGAGCCAAGTTTACAGTCTTTTCACAACAGATGCTGGAGGCTCTCATTTCCTACGTCCTTGTTTGTTCCCATCTCTCCAGAAGGTGTGGAAGGGTTTCTCAACCTTGGCAGTTTGAAGACATGTAGACTTCAGCTCCCAGGATTCTTCTGCTGGCTGAGGAATTCTGGGAGTTGAAGTTCACACGTCTTCAAGTAGCCAAGGCTGAGAAAAACTGATGTAGAGGGCTGACACAGAATGATAATTAAAAAAATCTGCAGTGAAGTTATGGAATCATAACCAAGTCATCTATACAGCTATGGGGTGTGTGTAAGAGAGAGAATGAGAGGGCAGAAATCACCCAGAGATGCAATGCCTAGAAGCATCTTTAGGACATTTTCCCAATCACAGAATTATTTAACTCTCTAGTCTACTATTTAGAAGATATAGCATGCCAGACATGCTAATTTAACCAGAAAAGGGTTTGGGTCAATTTAGGGCTAAATGTAATCCCTTCCATGTTAATTGTCAAGAACATTTGACCTGTTTGTATGTCACTTCCACAGTAATCTCACTAACTGTAAGAATGTTGTGCAAACACACTCATGGATATAAATACTTAGCTATCTTCATTGGTATTCTCAACCATGCCAGAAAAGTTGCTATCTGCTAAACATAAGTAGTGAGGAAAAGGGACAGAAGAGAGACAGGCAGACTATATGCCTAGGCGGGCAACATGAGGCCTTAGAAATTGTGTAACAACAAAAACAATCACAGCTTGGCTTTCCCCTCATATGGAGTCAAGTGCACTAAAAAATAAAGCGCGGCGCACACACATGCGGTTCCAACTCAGTCTCCATCCCCAGGAAATGCTTGGTGTAACTGCAATGGAATTTGGAGCACCCAAACGTGGCCTGACCCTGGACTGTCAGACACACAGAGACTTATTTTAGCTCTGCTGTCAGACCAAATTAATTTCAACGCTCTCAAGAGAAACTCCAGGCTGGATTCCACTCTATTTCCCTTTACCCATTATTTCGAATTCCAGATTCTCCTTGCTCGAAGGGAAACTGCCTCAATTCGATTCAATTTAATAGTGCAGCCATGGGCCAACACATAAAATTAAACATTCAAATAAAGCAAAACTAAACGGAACCAATACAAGAAGACATAGCAATATATTACAATTAATGATGTAATCAATGGGTGACCAAGGTCTGCCTAGTTTTACAGACAGTGTAACAAAAACTAGCTAGCTTCAGAAAATACTGAATCATATTGACCTGACAATAAAAATACATTGAGTATAGTCTAATGCTGGATAAAAACATGTAATAAAATTAAGTATAAAAGATTATTTAAAAGATCTAAAGTATTCGTGTATCTTTCTGTCGAATCCCCAATGCTGCTGCACAGAATCTAGCCACCTGCACCATGTTGTTGTTTGAAGATAACGCTTGGGACGTATTTTGCTTTCCTTCAGTAGGTTTGTCACTGAACTAGAGCTCCACTCTTACATACTCAGTCCTTGTACAGAAACTCAATCGCCATTTTGATAATTTATCTATTTATTAAATCAATTTATATAGTCATTCAGCTCAGTACATGACTCAATCATGCTGCACTGCCTATAAAGGTTGTATTGCATGGATTCACTTCCCACCTCTGCATATTCAGTATCAGTCAACACTGAGTTCTTGTGGTTGCCCAGATGCTGCTCAATTACAGGGGTCTTCAAATTTGACAACTTTAAGATTTGTGGACTTCAACTCCCAGAATTCCTCAGCCAGCAATGCTGGAAGTTGAAGTCCACAAATCTTAAGAGTTGCCAAGTTTGGAGTCCCCTGCTGAATTAGCTATGGTCCCTCATCATAGGCCAGGCTGTGGGATTGCCAACACTTGTTCCAACACTAGACATTTTTAAGAAGAGATTGGACAACCATTTGTCTGAAATGGTGTTTCCTGCCTGAGCAGGGGGATGGACTAGAAGACCCTTCCAACTCTGTTATTCTATTCTATTCTATTCTATTCTATTCTATTCTATTCTATTCTATTCTATTCTATTCTATTCTATTCTATTCTATTCTATTCTATTCTATTCCATTCCACTCCACTCCACTCCACTCCACTCCACTCCACTCCACTCCACTCCACTCTACTCTATTATTTCTATTCTATTCTGTTCTACTCTGTATTTCTATTCTATTCTATTCTATTCTATTCTATTCTATTCTATTCTATTCTATTCTATTCTATTCTATTCTATTCTATTCTATTCTATTCTATTCTATTCTATTCTATTCTATTCTATTCTATTCTATTCATCCCATAATTCTATTCTACTCTACTCTACTCTACTCTACTCTACTCTACTCTACTCTACTCTACTTTACTCTACTCTATTCTATTCTATTCTATTCTCTCTTCTGGACACCCACAGCACGCTCAATCTAACGGCTTTGCAAAGACCCCCAATCCGGACTTCAAAACATCTTGAACAAATGAAAACTTACTCTAAAAAATTCTTTGGTTGAGCCGGAATCTAAGGTTCCATAGGCGATCTCAGTCTGCTTAGCCAAGTCTTCAGCACTTTCAATAGGGGACACCATCCTTTCCACTGTGAGGAAGGCAGCCAGGTTGGCAGTGTAGGAGGAGATGATGATGAGGGTGAAGAACCACCAAACGCCTCCGACGATTCGCCCTGAGAGAGACCTAAGAAATCGGAGAAGTGGTTACTTTGCTATAGGCTGGTTTTGGGTCTTCCACAGGAAGAGAACTTTCCATGGGGTCCAAACAGGAGGGGAATGAAGAGAAAGAGAACCAACACTGGTGTTATTGGAGACTAGAAACTCACCGAGCATTACATTCGTGGCACGGAAATGACACATTAGGCAGTCCTCAATGTACGACCACAATTGAGCCCAAAATTTATGTTGCTAAGTGAGACATTGGTTCCATGGGTTTTGCCCCCTTTCTTGCCACAGTTCTTAAGTCAATCACTACACTTGTTGAGTTAGCAATACAGCTGTTAAATGAATCTGGCTTCCCCGTTGACGTGGCTTCTCAGAAAGTCATAAAAGATGGTCACAAGACCCCGTCATCAATATCAGTCCATTGCCAAGGGTCTCAAGTTTTGATCACATGACTGTGGGGATGCTGCGTGGGCTGTAATTGTGAAAAACGTCCCTAAGCCACTTTGTAACTTCGAACAGTCTCTGAAGGAGCTGTTGTAAGTCAAGGACTGCCTGTGGTTTAAGCCTAGCCTAAAGGACAAAATGGAGATGCTTGCTGCCGCATAGTTAATGGTTGTATTTATCCAGTCTGAAGTGTAGCCAACCCAGGTCATTCACCTATGATCAGTGGTAGGATTCAAATAGATGAACAACCAGCTCTCTGCATGGTGGCCGCTTCCGGAAGTCCATTCTGGGCCTGGGCAACAAAAGAAATTAGCTACTGGTTCTGCCGAAGTGGTGAGAACCGGCTGAATCCCACCGCTGCCTATGATTTCATGCATTGTGAAAAACCAGAAACAGAGGAAAATTGAATAAACCAAGAGTCGGCTAACCATGGCCTAAAAAATTGGGCAACATGATTGTACCTCATTAATAGGATATGTCAGGTTTTGCTTTTATTTCTGCCAACTTCCGGCGTCCCGCTTTGCTTCTGAGTGAATCTATGCGGACTCCAGTCCTATTGGCTGCTACAGCACTTCCTGTCCCCTGTTAGCCTTATCAGTAACGCGGCAATTCCCTTTTGCCCTTTTATGCGTTAAAAAAAGAAAAGAAAAGAAAAGCAAGATTTGTCTGCCATCCAAGTTTCTGTCCCATTGATCAGAATTCTGCATTCTTTGGCAGGGAGAGATGCCAGAGCCCTTTGATGTTAATTAGAGTGCGCCTGTCTGCAACTCAAGACTGCAAAGCACAAACCTCTATAATTTATAAATCTGATTTACGAGGTAGTGACCTAAGCCCAAGACTTCCATTTCAGCTGGCAGTTCTCGCAGGAGACATGTGCAAAAAAAAAAAGTCTTGATTTCCTTCTGCAGTACAGTAACTACAGGTTTTTGTTTTTTGTTTTTTAAATCAAGGCAAGGTGGGAAGCTAAAGATGGGCCATTTTTCCCGACTGTTTTACTGCGATGAATTCGGGCCACATAGAATTCCCTGAAGAATCAGGTCTAGGAAAAAGGGAGGAATGGGGAGTCTGTGAAATGTTCTGTAGCTACTGATGTGCTGGGGGTCTCTCTCAGCCCAACCTATCTTCCAGGGTGGTGACTATGGTTGTTTTTTCCCCCAATACTTTTATGAAGGAATATAGACTGCTCAAAAAAAATAAAGGGAACATAAGATAAAGACATCCTACTATTAAATACAGTACATTGTGTTGTTTAAGTGTTCCCTTTATTTTTTTTTTGAGCAGTATATTAAACGGGTATAGAACTAATGCAACATCACAGCAGAGGAATATAATGTATGTTTTGACTTGTGTTTGTTTTTTTTTTTTTAAAAAAGTTAATTTTCCCTAATGAAAAACATTTAAAAAGAGTGCAGAAGGAACACACACACACACACACACACACACACACACACACACAGAAGAAAAGAAAAATATAGGATTCCCCCCGTCTTTCCTAGCTAGTATATAACCAACTAACAACTTATCACTGCCTCTTAAAATGCAAATAAACATTTTTTCCCCTTTATATTTCACCCCATTTTCTTTAAGCCGACTTCTAAGTCTTCGGCTCTCCTTAGTAACTGGTAAAAGTCTTGCAGGATTGTTTTGACGAAATTCCCAACCGCTTAACTATGGCCTGTGAGCCACAATATGAATCTGCTTAGTTTTATTCTGCACTCAAGTATGAATATATTTAGTTTTATTCCGCACTCGCAATATGGAACTGAGAAAAGCCAGTTGTTCCAAGTGGTAACTCTTACGGCCCCAGTGTATTAATTATATCGTGCATGATCCGAAGAGACAGATCTCTTTAGATCAAAAAGACCTTTCCTAAAACAGTTTTAGGATCACCCGAAGGAGGCTTTACACAACCTTTCACCGCAGCATCCATTACTTAGCATGATACCAGTTGGGTTTTTTAAAAAAAGAAGTAAGATCTAAATATCAATAGCAATTAAAGGATTGATAAAGGGATTTCAAAGATAACTGCCAAATCAAAGAACAGAGAGAGAAACCCTGAGAGAAAGATTTAGGCTGTTGTGTGGAATTGCAATATTAAGATGTTATCAATGAGGACAAAACCATAGCATGTTACAGCAATTGTTATTGATAGAAGAGAATATTTGTAGCTCAGGGTTGAACTGAGAAGTCCTTCCTGTGCTTTCTTGCCAATGTTTTATTATACAGTTGGGTAACATCATCAGTCCTAGAAGAGGGTGGGGTTTGTGGAGGAGGAGGAGGAGGAAGAGGAGGAGGAGTGTGGGATCCATAGTGCTCTCTGAGCTTGGTTGTTTTCTTGCAGACATTTCATGACCCTGTTAGGTAACATCATCAGTGCTAGGAGCGAGTAGTGGCTTGCCCTTGCATATAAAACGAGAACCAAGGACCCCCAATGTATCTCTTGGGTTACAAAACAACAGCAAGAAAACAACCCAACTCAAAGAGCACCAAGGACCGCAGAGTCATTGTTATACTCTCTTTCCACAGTAAATTACTGGGAACAGCATGATATTCTAAATCACCAGCACGCGGACACAATATTTCCATCTCTGAAAGTTGGCTTTGGGCTCTCCCCTCTAATTCCCTTTGCTTCTACTAAAGTCATCAGACACGGGACCTGGAGACCAAAAACCACAATGGGGTTCCCATCATGAATTGCAGAGACTGCAAAAGTGTAAAGATACTGGCGGGGAAGCTAAGGAAGACGCTCAAACATCTCTGGGATCAAAATACAGGTGGTCCTCTACTTACAATCAGTCGTTTAGTGACCGTTCAAAGTTAGGACAGCCCCCCCCCCAAAGGGACTTATGACTTGACTTCTGAGGTCAGCACACCGCTGTGGTCACATGATCACATTTTGGGCCTTCGGCAACTGGCCGGCATTTACAGCCATTTACAGAATATACAGTTCTGCCATAATTAAAAATGTAAAAATGTACATCTGTTAACTCAAGGCAAACTAAGCTTTATGGAACTTGGTAGCCAGTCATAAAAAAATAACTTCCTGTGTCTTTCTTTTTTCCTTTAATTGAGCATTAAGTGCAAATTCCATCCACATAAACCACCATCATATGCTACCACAGTCCTCTGTAGATGGATTTTTCAGACTGTTTCTATTAAACACTGGCCAAGAATTAGTCTATAATTATCAATTCAATAATGATAATTATTGTTCCATGTAAAGCTTAGCTAGGAGGGCTGTTTTGTTGACTTCTCCATCTGGCCAAAGCCCTAGAACTGCCTGCTCTCCCACATTCCAATGTTCAACACTCCTGCCTCTATTTAGTCTCTGGACCCAGGCAAGGATCAGAGCAGCCAGCTGAGACACCCAGATAATAGGCCAAAGTGAAAATAATCATAAGTATGATCACATTACACATTGAACAGAATGATGCCTAATGTTTCTGAACCAGATTTTATAGTTTTGGAAAGACAATGGTTTTGTTATGTCAATAAATAAGAGATTTCATTTCTTTCTTTTGCTTGGAGATAATCCTACCTATTCCAGCCTATTGTTCAGGGCTCTCTCCTTCCTTCCTTCCTTCCTTCCTTCCTTCCATCCATCCATCCATCCATCCATCTCTAGCTAGCTAGCTAGCATCTAGCTAGCTAGCATCCATATCTAGCTAGCTAGCTAGCTAGCTATTGTCTATCATCTAGCTAGCTATCATCCATCCATGTCTGTCTATTATCTATCCAGCTAGCTAGCTAGCTATCATCTACCTATCATCTAGCTAGCTATCATCCATCCATCCATCCATCCATCCATTCATGTCTGTCTATTATTTATCTATTTGTCTAGCTAGCTAGCTAGCTAGCTAGCTAGCATCTTGTTGTGCATTATTATTTGTGATTAAGAGATCTATTTTGCACCTAACCAGAAAAAGATATAGATATATTCTTGCAAATATACAACTTCCAGCCAATGGGGAACAGCTAGAGTCAGCCACCAACTTCAAGGACATCCATTCTTCACAAGGTCATACAGAGACTTTGGACTTTTCTTCTCAAACCTCCCCCAAGGGGGTGGCAGAAAATGTCCCATCCAGTATAAAAACCTGAGTTCACTAAATTTGTAAAAAATTAAGGCTGTGTGGTACTTCACATCCAAAGGCTAAATGATGGTTCAGAGTATATGGGGCCAGGAAGAAAACACTTGTCTGCAATTCCATAAAGTTTTTTCCATAAAGTTTTTTCAAGGTTGACTCAGCCTACCATCCTTCCGAGGTAGGTAAAATGAGGACCCAGATTGATGGGGGCAATTAAGCTGACTTTGTAATAATGCCGCTTGGATGTGTGTGTGAAAGCCCTAACAAGCAGGCATATACATAGAATGAAGGCTACTGCTAAGCTTGTAAGCCGCCCTGAGTCTTCGGAGAAGGGCGGGATATAAATGGAATTAAAATAAATAAATAAAATAAATAAATAAAGTGAATGTATCTTTCCTTGAGATCGTGCCAAGGGTAGCTGCCTTGCAAAGCTGCAGTTAGATGGTATGTGAGCTGGTGTGTGTGTCTGTGTACCCCCTGCACTCTGGAGCAGCTTCCTCCTTTGAATCCCAAAGTGCCACACAACCCACTTAAGGCTTATCTTGAGACACTAGCAAAAATCTTACCAGGTTTTATGTACTGAAGAAGAACACGTCAAATGGAAACCAACCCACTGAGTGCCCACAGCTTTCCACATGATGTCCTATGCTTATTTTCCCGGTCCATTAATGGCTAAGCACATGGGCAACAGCAATTTAAAATGCTAGCGGTACACATTATCTTTAGAGCAAGCAAACAGCAAAATTGCATTTGTGGTTCTAGGATTCAATTGCAAAGCATCCATGCACAAGGAGAAAGCTAGAAGTTGTGCTCAAACAGGAGGGAACAATGGCAAAATTTTGGTTGGAAAAGAACAAAGCACACAAACAAACTTCTTGGAGCTGGCTTATGTCTGTCAGGTTAATTTGCTCTGTGCATTATTTAAATCGGTGTTTCTTAATCTTAGCAACTATAAAGATGCATGGACTTCAACTCCCAGAATTCCCCCTCCAGCAAATGAGAGTTGAAGCCCTTCTGTCTTAAAGTTGCTAAAATTGACAAACATTGATCTACAATGAACACTGATGGGAGTTACAGTCTACATGTCTTAAAACTGCCAAGTCCTAAAAATACGGATTGAAATGTATATTGTTTATCATCACTACAGAGACAAGATAGGTTTGGAGCCTCTATTAATGATTGGAGGGAATGAGATAACTATCACTAGATATCCTCCCTCCTATAGTCCACAGTTACCAGAAGCCAAGAGAAAAGTCATGTGTGGATCATACATTTTGCAAGCACCTAGACTTCCAATAAGATTTAGCAGTTTTGGACTGCATGCCCAAAGAGGCTGGCCAAGAATCCTAGCCAGGAATCCTGGCTTGGAGGATTCCAGTGTTACACTGGGACCACAAGAATCACTTGAAGAATGTTCATGGCTTCTGCTAGATCTCTTCACAACAATGTAGTGTTCAACTTCAGCTGAACCCTGGCCTGAGTGTCTTGGGTTTGGGGGAACTACCAACTCCAAGGTGATGTCGTCTTTGATCTTGGATGGGGTAGCCTGACTGACCCAGTGTGCAATTTGAGAGTCTTCCTGGACTCACAACTGCACAAGGAGAAGATGGCCATTGTGACTAGGAGGATTTTTGCACAGAAGTGGACAGAATGCACCAGTTGCCTCTGTTCCAAGTTTAGGAAGTTCTGTTTGGTCACTCATGTCCTAGTCACCTCCAGATTGGATTATTATAATGCGCTCTACGTGGGCCTGCCCTTGAAAAGTATCCAGAAGCTTCAACTGGTGTGGGATGCAATGGCGTAGACAGTTCTAGGTGCTTCCAGTACAGCACATGTCACACCCCTGCTCCATAAGCTGCATTGGATGCCAGCTTGCTTCTGGGTTCAATTCAAGAGGCTGGTTTTAACCTTTACAGCTCTTCATGACATGGGGCTGGGTTATCCCCAATTGCATCTCCCCAAACCATCAGGTCTGGTAGAGAAGGTATGGTTTGGATCCCATCAACTAGGAACTTACACTGGGTGGATCTAAGAGGTTGGCCTTCTCTGGTGTTGCCATCCACTTTATGGAACATTTTCCTCTGCCACAAAGTGAGATTTAGTTTCAGACATTCCAGAAGTCCTTCAAAATTTGGCTATGTCATCAGGCCTCTGGGATTAGTGACACCTTAAGATGGCTCCACCGTTGTGGTTAATGTTTACACTCTCCTGTGCCGGATGGTTGTATTTTTAATGGTTCTTTTTAATAATTTTGTGTATACACTTATTGCTTTGTTTTAATAGTTGCACGCAGCCCAAAGTCACCTCGTATGAAATGGATAGCCATTTAATTTACTCAGTAACTAACTAAATAAATGTTAACTGTTAAGAGAAAGAGAGGGGAAGATTGTAGGCTTGGCAGAGTCCAGTCTAATTGAATACAATAAAAAACAAATGTTTCTAAAAGGTCAAAGTGGTGGGGGGGAAGGAAAGGAAAGCCACTGGCATTGCACTTCTAAGCAGGCATGTTAGGCCTGGATAAACCACACACACACTATGAGTATGTGAGCTCTTTGTGAATAACAAAAAGACTGCTTCGAATACGGCAGCGTTTATCCAAAGACACAGTGGATTAAACTATACCTATGATGGGAAAAGAGGATAATCCCAGTTCATCAGTTTTGCTCCTAAAGATTGAAAACTCAAGGAACAATTATAGAGTGGCCTATTGCTTACTGATGTAGAACATACTCCGCACTGACTGGGATTCCAAATTAAATCCGGGTTTTAAGAAAAGTCTCCACTCAGAGGAGAGACTGCAAAACATTGCATTTATGGAGGGGGGGGAAATGGGTCAAAGGAACAATTTAGTTCAGGCTAACCTTAAAGTTCTCCACAAAAGTTTGTCTGTGCTTATTTCACTACTGTAGAAAAAAAAGTAAAGTCACTTATTTCTGCAAACACTACTCCACTAACTTGTAAAGGACCCAAAGAATTGTGGTAGTATCCACGCAATCCTCATGCAACTAATCCAAAGTAGTTGTAATGGCATCTACTGGCTGAAATGTACTTAATCCAGCTTCTGACTTCCCACAAATGCACAATCGGATACTTCTAAACCAACATGAAGACTTTTTGAACAAGCTTCTCCAAAATATACAGTATTTCCACACTGCCATCATTTCTATCCTCCCCCAATCTTCCAAAACAGCTTGAAAACAGCCCATAACCCTCTTCATGGTCCTTCTTCTAAACTGTTTGAAAAACAGTTGAGCTTCTGGGAGAGGAAAAAGCTAGGAGTGAGGCCAGACCTTCCATGGGTCTCGCAGGACAAAGTGCAAAACTTTGCTGCAATGCCAAATAGTCTGCATTGGCCAGTAACTAACTCAGTTCCTGGATCCAGCTGGTGGCATGTGATGTGACAGACTGAAAACTAATTTTGAATGGGTGGACAGATCTCAAGTGGAAGCGGCCAGAGATAGCCTGCCTTTGAAGTAGTCCTTCATCTTGTACGGCAGCGTTTCTCAACCATGCCCATTATAAGACGTGTGGACTTCAACTCCCAGCATTCCTCAGCCATCTTGAGTGACCCAGGTCATGCTGCCTGGGGAATTCTGGAAGTTGAAGTTCACACACCTTAAAATGTCCACGGCTGAGAAACATTGTCCTGCAGCTTTGCCCTTTGACGGCTGCCTTCCAAACCAACAGACTCTGCTACAAGGACCCAAGCCAAGAAGATGAGGTTTGCACAGCGCCATGTACAAATAAAAGAAAAGCAGTTGATTTAAGAGCTCCAAATAAATTTCTATTATTCAGAAGGAGAGCCCATTTTTAACCTCATTCAAGGTTGCCTTTTTTGGACCTGCTAAATTATCCCCTCTGGAGGCTGAACTCTGTCCTCCCATGAAAAAGGGACTGATAATAAATTATACAGTGTTTCTTTCAACATGCTAGACTTTGGTTCTTTGCTGGACCTTCCCCACTGCTATTGTATTTTTGGCTCCTTGACCTTTGCTGGGGTAATTGCCAAAATCACACTGTAGAACACACAAACACATACAGAGAAAGAGAGAAAAAGAGAGAGGGAGGGAGGGAGGGAGGGAGGAAGAGACAAAATGTGTTTGTGTGACAGAGAGAGACAGAGAGAGAAAGTGTGTGTGTGTTTGTGTGTGAGAGAGTGAGCGAGAAACACAGAGACAAAGGGGGACAGGGGGGGGGGAACCAGCACAGAATTCAATACATTACAATTCTCTGAAAGGAGATCTATGGAAGAATCAGCATGCTCCGAGTGTCAGGAATGATACAAATCAAAGACAAAAAGGTCAATGACAAGCAAAGCATCTGACAAAATTAAAACAAGCAAAGAAAAACCCACAGAGAAGGAGCGAAGAGGGTAGCATGGGCAGCAACGAACCAGCATGGCACGGGTATGTCTTAATTTTAAACGCTGTTACAACATGTGAGCTCTATCAAGCATTAGCCATCGTCTTGCAAAGCAGAAATCAAAGTGTTACATGCACCAAGCGGATGACCGTAAAATGAGCTATGCAGCAAAAACACGGTAGCTCTCCAAGCATCGCCAAAAGATGTAGAAAAAGAAAACCTGATGCATTTTACAGCCTCGACATGGTGGATATAAGTTCTGGTCATGAGGCACGAGAAAAAGGAATTGTTTCGCCATATCCTCGGTGACGGCAGCTTGACAGAGGTTGCTTATGTCATGGAAGGATATACAGGTAGTCCTCGACTTACGATCATCATTGAGCCCCAGATCTGTGGCTAAGCAAGACAGTTGTTAAGTGAGTTTTACCCCCTATCACACTTTTTCTTGCCACAACTGTTAAGTGAATCACTGCGGCTGCTCAGTTAGCAATACGGTTGTTAAGTGACCCCAGCTTCCCCCTTGACTGTGCTTGTCAGAAGGTTGCAATAAGGGGGTCACATGTCCCCGGGACACTGCGACCGTCATAAACATGAGTGAACTGACGAGCATCTCAGTTTTGACCCCGTGAGCGTGGGGACTCTGCAACAGGGTGAAAAGCGGTCATCAGGGAAAGTGAAAAGCGAAGGCACGGAAATTGTAACTCCGAACGGTCATGAAATGAACGGCCGTAAGTCGAGGGCTACTTGTATTAGAAAGAAAATTTTGGAGAGCCATTGAGTGACATCTTGGAGAAACGTATATGCACCATGGTGATCTCCCAACAAACCATAAAATGCAAAAAGGTGACGGGTGTTACGAGAAGAATACGAAAGAAACCAAAACCAACCTTGGAGAAATATCACATCCTTGCTGCATAAAGGCACCCAAGGAAAACCAAAGGCTGTTAAATATTCCAAATTCATTGGGAGGATCAGGAGGATTTTGAGGGTCCCGAGGCTCTTCCTGGTTATCTTCCAAATGCCACTCGTAAGGACTGAATCGGCTGACTAGAAACAGAACTACGCTGACGCCAATGTACGCAAAGACTATACACATCCAAATTTCATAGGCCAAAGGATCCAAAAAGGAGAAGACCCCCGGTTTAGATTTCTGGGGCTTCTTGATCATGATAGAAATGCCCAAGCTCATAAAAGGTTTGGAAAAATCTATGACTTCTTCTCGGACCAGGGTTATGGTCAGTGGGGCAACAGCTATATCTGCTCTCTGGAAAGACAGAACACAGACATTAAAAAAAGTAAATAAATAAGAAGAGAAAATTACAGCAAGATATCTTTATTCACACAACATCAGCCCTCATTTCTCTGACAAGGGACTCCACAGCTCTTGAGCACGCTCTACCTCAGGGGAATGCTGCTCTTGCTTGGTTGACCATCTGCGGTTCCTTATGCTTCCTGCTTTGCGAGGAGGAACTCAAGAACTCTATATGTCTCTGACAGATTTGTAGACAGCACGTTCTACTCTAGTGATAGACTGGTCAGACCAAAGATCTAAGAAGCAGAGGAAGAAGAGGTGACTATGTTTCTGCCTCTGCTTATGTGCGTCCCAAACATGGCTGGGTTGGTCTTTTTTTATTATTATTTTAGAAACCAAGAATTCTGGAGGGCTGGAGTCCTTAGCTTCATCCAACAACACTCCTCTCATGGTCTCATCTTGAGCCCACTGCAGAAGAATGAGGATGGGGGAGGACTTGACCTTAGAATCACCCAGGGCTGAAGATAACCAGCTTGATGAAGTAGAAGCAGCCATGGAAGGTGCATAACCTTGGAGAGACGTGCAGCTGAGAAAGCCAGCTCCACCAATTCCCTTTGCCATACTGCCACAATAAATTTATTTTACTTACTTATTACATTTATACAGTCACCCATCTCAAACCCTTTTGGAAGTTTCCGCCACAAGTAATTAGTCCAACTTTCTACAATAGCAATTCAGCAGATGTAAAAAATACTGGATGATGATGTTGAAACTATCTGGGCTTTTGTTTTGTTTTTGTTTTTGTGTGGTTTTTTTGCCATTTGGACTTCATTACTTCCTGTTCTGGACACCTTAACTGCTCCACTTAGACTGTGGGATTCCTTATTTTAATGCCTTTTGTTTTTAAGCAAATGGCCATGGGCAAGCAAACATCATGCATTTATGATTTCCTTCCCTCGGCCCTTCCCCCATTCAAGAAACGTACGAACAAATCTTTAGCTTAGTTAAAACCATCAGGTTTTCTGCTCTGTTCAGCAAAACTTGGCAAGGCCACTCACAGGCGTTTGGCAATTTTGTTGTCCCCATAGAGAGAAATGGAGGAGTGCAGTCAAGCCTGGGCTCCAAGTAAGGCGTTCCAGAATCAGCCTTCTGACTTGGACTGATCTCAAAATGAGTCCTGAGAGTTTGGGGCTAAGCCAAATCACTCTGTGAAACTTTGGCCTTTGTACAAAAGTTTAGTTAGCTTATACAGCCTTCTCCATTCACAGGATACATCTGCTGTGGATCAAAATATCTCAGATGATATCGCGAGTTGGATCATAAGAGGAGCTTACATACCTTCCAAGGAAGATTAAAAGGGACCGGGACCAAAAGGCAATTGAAATTTTCAGAACTCGAGAATGAGATTTAAGGTGGGAACTAGAACTCACTGGCTCCTGGTTTCTAGCCTGGTGCCTTAACCACTAAACCAGCCTGGCTCCATAGCCTATTAAATCTCGCTTGTTTTACCTAAGTACAGTGAAAGAGATTTTGTTGCAACACAGCTTTACTAAAGTGTACATCAAATGAAACTTAAATCGCACCCTTCCTGTTGGATAAGGACAATGTTAACAACAACAACCAATTAAACAAGAGCCTCTGCTGAATTTAGCTTGTTAAGAGTATCGGGTTGCGAAGTTTACTTTAGCTTTCCTCATGCCCTGAATATTTTTTGCAAGCTACTGCACATCAAAGTAACGCAAATTACTCATGGAAGGGGGGAAAGGGAATAGGAAATCTTTTGCTTCTGCTAAAGAAAAAAAACACCTCGCCATTTTATTATTAGAGGAAGTGCATTTGTATGGCCTAGCTTGAACCTAAAAACAATTAAATATCCTCTAAATATATCTATCAGGGCAGGCCTAACACTAATCATCATCATCATCTATTACATTAATAGGCTGCCCGGCTCCCATGATTCTGAGTGGTTAGGAATGATCTTAGAAGATGCTCTACAAAATACTTCCACTGAGTAAAAATCTCTTCTTGTTGATCATACATATGAATAAAGATACAGAAGATCAGCTGTACTTTGCAGTGCAAAGACTACTAGATAAAATGGGACTTCTTTCTTAGTCAACACAGATACAAGATCTGTTAGGATATTAAATTTAGTAGCTGGAACAGTACAATGGGTGAGAAGACACAGTTGTAGTTGATTGGTTGGAGATTGTTGGCTTCTGAATGAGGCAATCTATGTTATGGTTGGTTACTGGGTGTAAAGGAGGAGTTTCTGTTTTTCCCGCCTTTTTTCTTTAGTGTGCTCTGTAGGCTGTTTTGTGAGTTACCTCACGATTTACCTCATGAGAATGTAGTGATGCACCTGACTCTCTTCTTTACTGTAAATATTGCTGTAAAATGTATTTATTTATATAAAACTACAAGTTTGCATCAGTGTCTCTGACTTCATTTGGACAGCTGCTGGACAATTTTTCGACAAAATCTGATTGCATGCCTCTCTCTAAAGTACTCTGCAGACTTTTTCGAAGGCTGCGATGATTGAACGGCAGTCCATGCAGACACAGCTTCCTGATGTGCACACAGAAACAATCTGAATGGTGACATTCGGTACAGCGAGGAATTGCTTTTTCACACTGAGCGAGAACATTTACATCACAAAAACTCCAGGTGTCTTACAAATCCTTGCTGGGTGAGATCAAGCTCATATCACTCATCCCCCATTTATGGAGCCAATGTCAAGTTCTTTGAAGTTAAATATCTGGCCAAATATTACTCAGCACATTAACCCAAAGCCTAGCATACAGCATTGACTTCTCTGACTATTCTAATTCCTCAAGAGCCTGGATGTCAAGGTAGCGTGCCCGCTTTTGCTTAGCTTAACACCAACATCCTTACAATGTTAAAAGCATCGCTTGTGTTGCGCATCCTGCCTTTAGAACAAGCATCTGTTTCTTTCATGTGAGAACCATTTGAACAATGCTAAGAATATATTTTGCATGACAGAGTTTTCTGCTTGAAGCAAATACCCTATATTTTGGCACTGAAAATGCCAGGAAGGGAACCTCAAGCTATGCTATCAAATGCACTACTGTGGGAAGGGTTGAGCCTTCTCTTAGAAGTCACAACCAACCCAAAGATGAATAGAAATGCCACAAAGCTGTGGAATAACTGAACAAAGATTCTAAAGAGACGTTATTCTTCTGTCGCTCACACTTAAACAATGCCAAGAGCTGTTTAAGGGGAAGAGAAAGCGAAGCACAATTAATACAGAAGAACATAGGAAGGTGGGAGTAAGATACGGCCTTCTTAAAATTCTACATTTCATGTTTCAGCTGCCCACCAGTGACCAATTCCAATCCTTCATTGCCAATGAAACAGTGAGATTTCAGATCACAAAATCTCCTGTTCTCACCGTTAATTCCAGAATTAAAAGGGAGCTGCTACAAAGAGAATTTCCACACTCAGAGTTCCTTCAGGGCAGCCACGGAAGAGGAAATTCTTGCTAGAATTCCCATTATGAATTCTGAACTCTTTAGGGATATGATTAAATGGCTTTCAGCAAACCTGCTTGTTTCAGCTGGTTGACCCCACTAACTAGCGAACAATTGAAATCACAGAGCTAAGGACACCCATAAGGATATGTACCATCTCCATATTTAGGCATCCAACATAATTTATCTAGTTGGGTTTTGCTGGATATTATTGCGTGGTGCATCTAAGGAGCTTTGTGAAAGAGACCAAATGGATAGGAAATCCACTTAATTGGTATAGTCATAAGACAAAAAGTAACAAAACCACAACATACAAGGACTTACCCCATAGACCAGCTCACCCACCATGCCATTCCACATTTTAGTCTCAGGATCCTTTGCTCCATACTTCCCATCAGGGACAATGGACAGGACATATTTAATCCCAACATGTTTCGCAATTTCGTAAGCAAGGTCAACACAATAGCCTTCGTATTTCTCATTCCCTTCCTTCTGATCAGGAGACTGCTTGCGCATCACATAGGGTGCTTCCTGGAAGATGACACAAGGAGAAAATAGGTTAGAAGGAGTGGGGGAATACCTTCAAATGGAATAAACTTAGAGTGAACGGGGAGAAATCCAACTAAAGAAGCTGGAAGACCCTAGAACTAAGGAGAAATTTCCTTTCCGGTGAGAAAAAATAGTCAGTGGATCAGCTTGCCTCCTGAAATTGTGGGTGCTTTATTGCTTGAGGTTTTCATGAAGAGATTGGACAGCCATTTGTCCAGAATGGCATAAGGCAGGGGATTGAATTAGATGATCTCTGAGGTCCCTTCCAACCCTGTTAATTTTAAACTATAAGTTCAAACATAAATGGGTTAAGGAAAACCTGATCTGTCTGGAAAACCAAGTGGTGAGTAACCAATCCATATCATTGTTCAAAAACATACATAGGCCTGTGTGTCCGGGAAGGCACCAGGAGCTGAGTGTGACCCAAAGGTATCAAGGTGAGATAACAATGGCTAAAGGGAGGTGACAACTTACAAGGATGGTAGTCACCACGATGGTTCTGTTCTCAACTGAGGATGTATCATTGGAAACACTAGGATCGATTGCAGGCACAAATCGCTCGTATTCATTCCAGTAACCAGCCTATAGTTGAAGAGAGTGTTGACAAGTTAAGATAGTGAATTTGTGCTATTTATAGATAGATAGGTAGATCAGATAGATGATAGGAGAGAGAGAGAGAGAATGAATCTATGACAGTTGATAGATGATAGATGGATTGATGAATGGAGAGATAAATGATAGATGATAGTTGGATTGGATGGATAGATAGACTAATTAAGATATATTTATTGATAATGGATAAATAAATAGAGAGAGAAAGAGAGAGAGATGATAGATGATAGATAGATAGATAGATAGATAGATAGATAGATAGATAGAGATAGATAGATAAATAGATAGATAGATAGATAGATAGATAGATAGATAGATAGATAGATAGATAGATAGATAGATAGATAGATGAGACAGACAGACAGACAGACACACACACACACACAAACACACACACACACACACACACACACACACACACAGAGAGAGAGAGAGAGAGAGAGAGAGAGAGAGAGAGAGAGAGAGAGAGAGAGAGAGAGAGAGCATGAACACTATGGCTTACCTTTCGTGGCCCGCCAGGTCTCATTTCATACACATCAATTGTATAATTGGTTCTACGTCCGTAGGTGTCAAACTGGATATTTCCTGTCATTCCTTGAACCTGAACCTTGACAATGATAAAGTTGCAACATAACAAGATACAGAAAGCAGGAAAGAAATTGGCATCCGTGCATTGGCCAACATGCAAGAACCACGGTTCCATAAAAAGTCATTTTTCAGCATAGTATACAAAAAACATTGCATATTAGATAGATGGATCAATCTACAATTAGTAAATAAGTAAGATAAATAAATGAAAAAAACTAAAGGTTCTGACTAGAAAAATATAGGTTGTCGACCATCCAAATAAGATGATGTAGTGCAGGATCCAATCTGAGTTGTTTACTGGGACCCAAGGTTTATTCTTCCGAGCTTTTAGACTCATGCTGGAACCCATAATCAGGGAATTTCTCTCTCTCTCCAGAATGTGGGCACTGTTGTATTTATATGGTGCCTGGTTGTGTGTAGAACAGCCCAATGCACACATTCTGGAGACAGAGAAGTTCCTTGTGGATGGGCTCCAGCTCAAGCCCAAAAGCTTGGAAGAATAAACCTCCAGTCCTGGTGATCGACTCAGATTGGATCCTGCAATATTATCCTAGGACATGTACTTTTACCTTCATTCACAAGATGATGTAGTGTAACTGTATGTGGGAAAGACTTTGGGAGAAGAGGTAATGCCTAGAGAACTGTCAGATAAGAAATACCATAGCCCAGAGCTATATAGTGGGCAGAGCAAGAAGCTCAGAAGGGACCCTCTCTAAGTTCTCAGACTATAAAGTTGGTGGTGGGAGAATTGTACCCAATCACTCAGGGAGGGTTTATTCTGAACTTCCTGCTCTCCCATTATGCAGCTGTGGGCTATGCTGTCTCTTATCTGATTTTTCTCTGTCTTTCTCCCTCTCCCAGGGTCCTTCCCACTTACCAATACAGAGAGATTGCCGTTGCTTAAATCCTCACCATCTTCAGTGCTCTCTCAATATCAATCCCTTGGCTCCAAGGCACAGCTGGGTTTGCTAAACAATCTCCAGCACTTCCTCTCCGGGATACATCTACCCGCTGCCTTCGGAGGTACCGGAACGCTTCCGCTATAACAAGGATCGCATCATGGGTCAATGCAGATGTATACTAAAAGAGATGTAAAAAAGACAAGTAAATGAACTTCATCCTGTAAATGTTCCAAGTCTTTTTTTCCCCCTCCTTAAACAATGTTGAGTAACAGAGCCATGCTGGTGCAGTGGTTAGAATGAAGTATTGCAGGGTAACTCTGCTCACTGTCAGGTGTTCGATCCTAACTGTCTCAAGGTTGACTCAGCCTTCCATCCTTCCAAGATCAGTAAAATGAGGGCCCAGATTGTTGGGGACACTAGGCTGTAAACTGCTTAGAGAGGGCTGTAAAGCACTGTGGAGGGGTATATAAGTCTAAGTGCTATTGCTAATATCACAATGCCTGTGTGAGTCCTATAAGCTAGACCAGACTTTGAAATTAACACCATATAAGTCTGGACTGTTTTCATTGGAACAGAATCTTGCAAATCTGAATGTGCTCCCCATCTCCTTTTCTTGGTCTTTGTGTGAGCAAGGGAGGGGCATATCCAAGACATTTTTCAGATAGCAGGTTCAAGACGACAATTACCTTGGAAACACCTCTCCCTCCTGTCCTTCAAGGCCTTTCCCTATACCCTTTACATCTGTTTAATTTAAATTTTGTTTTTTTAATTTAAAAAAAAACAATTCAGAAAACTCTTAAGACCTCGTGTACAGTCTGTCTTTTTTCAGATTTTAGCAAAAGGGTGCCGCTACTTTAAGAGTTGCAGTTGCTTTAATGAGACCACTTGGTATCCAGCTGCTTTAACCAATACGAGAGAGGTTTTTCTGCTTGCCATCTTGGAACTGAGAAGTGCTCCTTCTGAATATTTTTCTAAGTGTGCACAGTAAGAAATTACATAATAATAACCCCTTCAGATTCCCAGAAATGTTAAGTATCATTCTGAAATTAGACTATCGCTGAAAAAAGAAAGACAGGATGGGGGGAAAACAAACTGCCATGTCTTTTTTGCTTCTCATCTGTGCTACTTCAAAGCAAGGACATGAGTGTGCCAGGAGAAATATTAACCCTTGATATAAAATATAAAATTCTATTATTATTATTATTATTTTTTAAAAAAGGATTATTTACAACAGGGGTGTCAAACTGCCAGCCCACAGGCCGGACGCATCAAAGCAAAACCGTGCCCACCCCAATCCTGGCAATGGCAAAAAAAGTCACGATACGTCACGACACATCACGTGATATTACAAGTTTGACACCCTTGATTGACAAGAATCCCTAATAGATCACAAGAACAGTTACAAAGAGCCATGGAATGCAAGAGCTGATGTAGATAAGATGCATCTTTCAATGTTATCCTGATTTACCCTTATTTATCCTCCTTATCCAAAACGAGGGGGATTTTTTTTTACATCATTCTTCAGAAGCTTTCACATTTCTTTAGATTACTAGTAGCTCTATCACAATAACACTCGCCAAATATTAACACAGGCAATAATGTATGACACCATTTTCTCTCTTGGAAGGGGCAGGGGGACAAATTGATGTAAGCAACCTTCTTTTGTTTAAAAAATGAATTAACCAACACAGCTTGTTTGATTTTGAAACCCGAACAACTCTGAAGCCTGTCTTGCTGGGCTACGTTTTGTATGAACTGATATATATGCAATTAGCAATAAATCTGTTTATTTTTTTATTTTTTTTAGCCTGAAATTTCCTCACAGTATACTTCCACCTTTTTTTTCATGCTGTTCAGAATTACAGCTCTCATCGACTTTATAAATCTGATAAACCTTCCCACTCACAGGAACGTAAAAATCTATAAAAAAATTTTTTTCCCATTTCCACCCCCCCCCCAAAAATAAATCCAATGCATCATATTTACTTCACATAGAAAGATAGGAAGCATTCTCAAATGAGAGATTTGTCTATTATTCATTCTGTATAAATGGTATTTTTCAGGGTCTGCAATTTGTATCTACACGCAGGTTATCCTTGACTCGCAACCATTCTTTTAGCAACCATTCAAAGTTACAACTGCACTGAAAAAAAAGTGACTTAAAACTGATCCTCAGACTTATGACAATCACAGCATTTTCATGGCCATGTGATCACAATTTGGATGCTTGACATTTAGCATGGATTTATGATGGTTGCGGCACCCTCAGGTCTTTTTTATTGGCCATTTATGAATTTCCCAGCCAGCTTTCAACAAGCAAAGTCATTGGAGGAAGCTGGATTTCCTTAACGACCATGTGATTCGCTTAACAACTGCAATGATTAACTGAACAACCATGGTAAAATGGTCGTCAAATCAGGCACTTAATAGCCCCTTGCTGAGCAATGGAAATTCTAGTCCCAACACGCCTCTTTAAATAACTGGGTTTCACATTAGACAAAATTAACCAGCCCTTGCGGCTAAACTTCATGGATGATTTACTAGAAATTCACAAAGAAGTGACTACTTTGTGCAGTGATCTTCACCCATTGGCCCAGAAGATGAATCAGCCTAATGTAAGTCCCCGATTTCTAGAAAGGCTATTATAGCTTGCATCGCATTGCAAGGTATAATAGATGTCACTTGGATGGGAAGGTGGGAAGAAAAATTATAATGTTTTTTTTGTTTTTTTTGTCGTAACAGAAATATCAGTTGGTCTGTTTCTGGAAAAGCAGATGTGCCAGACCTTTATCATATTAAGTGAAATCAACCCTTAATGATCAATAAATTACTGAACAATAAATTAAATTATCAAGTAAATTGATTTACAACAGGTCCTTTAGCAATTGTTTGAAGTTACAATGGGCCTCCCAAAACTTGCAGCCTGGTTCCAAAGTTCTGATGGTGTACACACACACACACACACACACACACACACACACACACAGAGAGAGAGAGAGAGAGAGAGAGAGAGAGAGAGAGAGAGAGAGAGAGAGATGTGACCACATTTCACGAACTTGACAACCAACTTGCCTTTTAAGAAGTCTCTTGGTCTCAAAAGATGTTGACCACTACAAACTCTCTTCTTCTTACTAGTCCAGCCTAGAGACTGACCTACAGATTGCTTGTCTACTTAATTCAGAGATACATTTCCTCCCCACTTTCCTTCATAAATTCCTATGCCTGATATATATTTTTTTATTTTAAGCAAAGTTGGTTCCTTGTTTTCAAACCTTGAAGATCATCATCTGTCCAGCGTGGGCTGTAACATGCCTCAGAGATGAAAGGCCTACATTTTGCTGGCTCTTCTTGCGCAAAGAGCTTCAACTGTTGTTCTCCAGTAGCTGTCCAATTAAGCATTGTAGAAAACTGCCATTGTCTTTCTGCAACTTTCCCCCCCCTCCCCAATTTTCCAATCAGGCCGCCTCAATTATTAGAAACCGTCCTGCCAGGCCTTCTACATCACACCGAGCAACAAATCTAATTTTCTGCTTTATTCATATGCTGCTGCTAACAAATAGATGAAACATGTGAAGCCAGTGAGGGAACGAGAGAGCTGATGAAATATTGAATAAATTAAAGCACCCAGGTTCTCGTCTCTAGCCAATTTTATTTCCTAATCAAATTTACTTCTCTTTTTTCTTTTTTGCTCTGAGGGGTGGTCCTGTCACTTCAATAAACACTTGTTCATGTATTACAAAGTGTTTCCCAACATTAAGGGTGCAAATAGTGTTTGACTTCCGATCACAACCGAGTTCAAAATTTCTGTTACTCAGCGAGACATTTGTTAAGTTGTCGTTAACTAAATCGCTCCGGTTGTTCAGTTAGCAACAGGGGGAACCTGGCTTCCCCCGTCGACTTGGCTCGCCAGAAGGGCACAAAGGGAGGTCACGTGACCCAGCGACACTGCAACCGTCATAAAGAGGAGTCAGTTGCCAAGCGTTTGAATTTCGGTCACTTGACCCTGGGCAACACGGCAACGGCGCGTAAATGTGAAAAGCCTTCCTAAGTCACTTTTTCCAGGGCCCTTGTAACGTTGAATGGTCATTAAAGGAACTGTTGTAATTCGAGGGCTGTCTATATGCAAAGAGGAAGACTTGTCCCTGCACTTATATGTGGCGCCATCTTTTTCTTCCTTTCCTCTCCTCCCCACCCACCCGATCCTTTTCCAGTGGCTATTTTCGTTCAGGTGGTGGCGACTGTTTGCTGTCATTTATTATCATTGCCGTTTGTTAGTTCCTGTTGGTTTCACGTGAGCTGCCGAAGGTTTTTTAATTGTTCTTTTTATTTTCTGGGTAAGCCGCTGGGAGTCATTTTCACGATGACAGGGTAGAGATAGATTTAATAAGTAAGCAAAGAAACACAACAGCGGACGGGTTTGTTTCTGCAAAAAAAGCTGCTTCCTAAATTAACTCTAGTCAAAGAGGATTAAGGTAGGATTCAAGAACTCTTCTTCGAGGCTATGTGTGATCAACCTTGACTCGTATCAGCTTCGGCCAGACTTCCTCGCCTTCTGAAGCTTCTTACGGCTTGGACTGAGACTCAGAAGCACCAGGCTGAAGCCCACCAGAAAAGCTCATGGGTGACTTAAGCCAGTTGCTCAATCTCAGCCCAACCAACTTCGTAACGTTGCAGTTGGGGGAGAAAGAAGTAGAGGGTGATTTGTATTCCAGTCTTGAACTCCTGAAGAAAGGCAGGATACAACCCGAATCAAGAAATAAGCAAGGAAATGGAGAGTTCTGTCCACAGACAAAAAACAACAACAACAACACAGCAGTTCCTGAAGCACACCATCCCGAGTTAAACAGCCGATAAAATGTAAGAATTGCTCACTCGGTCTGCGCTAATGCATGTTGGATTTTACGCATAACTGCTTTTTTCAGGTTTACTGTTGTTATGAAGCTGCCTGCTGGCGTCCCCGCATGACAGATGTGGCCAGAGGGAAGATGTCACGCAGTTCTTCCTTGTTGAGAAGAATCATCTGGATTTCTCTCATCCATTTGGGCTCTTTGACACTTGCATTATTTTGCTTTGTTTTCACATCCAAGAGCAAAGGTCACCATCCATGTCTATGGAGATTCTCTGTCATCCAGGTCACTTTTGTCCCAACGCTGCTTTTCTTTTCTTTTCCAAAGGCAACTGGACTTTCTTTGTTTCTCCAGGTAGACATTTTGCTTTTTATTCAAGAAGCTTCTTCAGTTCTGCGAAATGTCTTTAAGGAAAAACAAAGAAAGTCCAGTTGCCTTTGAAAAAAAGCATTTTGGGGTCACCGTACATGAACGGATGGATGGATGGATGGATGGATGGATGGATGGATGGATTTATACTGTATCTTTCTAGTTCGGTGAACATATCAGCTCCTCAACCTGTTAAAGCAGTTCATAATCAATCCACAGTTGTCTTCCTTTCTGTTGCTTTGGAAGGGGATTCCCAAATAATGCTATGGGTCCATCAGTCCCACCACATTTTCTTCGAGCTGACCCACAAAGAATGCACCTTGCAAGCTATCACTGGAGTAATTCACAGAATAGCAAAAATCCTGCCCACCACCCTTTCCTCCATTCCACAGAAAAGGGAAATAAACTAAATAGCTGAACATACGGCTATTTATATTCCAGAATCCAGAATTCCATTTATATCCCGCCCTTCTCCGAAGACTCAGGGCGGCTTACAAGCTTAGCAGTAGCCTTCATTCTATGTATATGCCTGCTTGTTAGGGTTTTCACACACACACCCCCAAGCGGCATTATTACAAAGTCAGCTTAATTGCCCCCAACAATCTGGGTCCTCCTTTTACCTACCTCGGAAGGATGGAAGGCTGAGTCAACCTTGAGCCTGGTGGGATGCGAACCTGCACTAATTGCAGGCAGCTGGTGTTACTTAAGGAGGCATTAGCCCACTGCTCCACCAAGGCTATTCAGCTGAGCATATTGAAGCAATCAGCTATGAGGAAAGTATGATAGATGATCTACCCTGAATCAGATCATCTTATTATCTGCATCAGCCATTTCCAACTTCTTCCCTCCAGATTATTGAATTCCACTTCTGGATCAGGGTGTGTACCACCTTGGCAACGTCAAGACCTGTGGACTTCAACTCCTAGAATTCCTCAGCCAGCTCCCAGTGGAATTCTGGGAGTCATAAAGTTGCCACGTTTGGACACGTTTGCTGTAGATGGATATTAGGAGAGTTGAATTTCAACATCAACTGAGAAGCATCAATTTGAAGAAATAAAGCGGCAGAGAGCAGCTTCCTAGGATTTCAAGGTAGGCCGCTGAAAACACCAGGACTGGACTTGTGACTTTCCACCTTCAAAGCATAGCCTGACTCACTGCAGCACAACACAGGTTGTTTGGGTCGAGTCAAGTCACTGCAGTTTGCAAGCCAAAGTGTAAGACTTATTAGAGGTTGTTGAACCAGGGATGTGGAGTCTTGTCTTCAACTAGCACTAGAGTACTTGTTCAAAGCAAACCATAGTTTAGCACTCAGCCCACAACATCTGTAGCTGAGCTAGAAGACTCCCAACACATTTATGCTTTTGGTAAAATGGTGACCCTTTCCTTCCCACCTCCACCCCACCTTCCTTCCAATAGTCTGCAACGCCTACCTTTAATGGAGAATTTTTGGCTTCCGGAAATTCCCTTTCATCCAGTCTCACCCAACGCTGCATAAATTGTTGGACCAATGGGTTGTCATTATTAATAATCTGAAATCCGGTTACGTTGGCCCCAGCCTGGACCACTCTCTCCACCGAGATGTCTGGAAAGCCCTTGGAAGACAACGTAAACATTTGAGGGGTTGATTTCAGCTTAGAAGCAACCAAACACATCGTCCCTGACCTTGAAAAAGAAACACCGGTCGAAATGGGACATTAATTTGTTGAGTCCACTTGGTGGTTTCCCCGTTCTGATAATATATGCAGACATCTCTACGAAAAATTTGGAAACATACGATAATACCAAAGGATCAATACATTTTATTTTTTGTTTATGAAGGTTTTTTTTTGGGGGGGGAAGCAAATTAGGCAGGGTTATATTAAAAAGAAGAAAAGAAAACACTGGATTTTGCAGGGGGGGGGGAATATGCATGTACGCATGTGTGCGCATAGAGAACTTACCAGGTTAGCAAGCATATAGTGATAACTTCTGGAATTTTTACCAAGGGCTGCAACCTGTGTAAAAGGAAGAAGGAAAAAGATGAAGCACTTAGCAGAATTTTTTTTTTCAATTTCAAGGGAAAGGAATTCTGGGAAAAAAATGTTGATTTGAAACAATATACTCTATGCATGGATTCTATTGCTGAAGCCCACAAACCAGCAAATGTATCACAAAGACCAAAGTCAAGGACAGTTTCCATGCACATTCCAGTTTTAAATTAAAACTCCTTTGTAAAGGAACACAACTACCCATGTTTCCGGAAAATAAGACTGGGTCTTATATTAATTTTTGCTCCAAAAGACGCATTAGGGTTTTGTGTTTTTTTTGGTTAGGTCTTATTTTGGGGGAGGGACGCGGTGGCTCAGTGGGTTAGGATGCTGAGCTTGTCGATCAGAAGGTCGGCAGTTTGGCGGGTCGAATCCCGAGTGCCGCGTAGCAGAGTGAGCGCCTGTTACTTGTCCCAGCTTCTGCCAACCTAGCAGTTCGAAAGCATGTAAAAAATGCAAGTAGAAAAATAGGGACCACTCCGGTGAGAAGGTAACAGCGTTCCGTGCGCCTTTGGCGTCTAGTCATGCCGGCCACATGACCATAGAGACGTCCTCGGACAAGCGCTGGCTCTTCGGCTTGGAAACGGAGATGAGCACCGGCCCCTAGAGTCGGAAACAACTAGCACGCATGTGCGGGGGAACCTTTACCTTTACCTTTATTTTGGGGGAAATACAGAACTAAGGCGTCTGTTGGGCTGATGATCTTAACTGGGGCTTATTATTGGGGTGGGGCTTATATTACCAGCTTCCTGAAAAATCATGCTAGGGCTTATTTTGGGGGTTGGATCTTATTTTGGGGGAAACACAGTAATGGTGAAGCAGCTCTTAATGTGATGGAGAGCTGGGATTCCATGATCCTCTTGAGTTGTTTAGCCCCACACCTCGTCCTTGACTTACAAGAGTCCATTTACTGGTCTTTCAAAGCTACAACAGTACCGAAAGAAAAGTGCCTTGGGGCCGTTTTTCCCACGGTCACATCATTGACTGATTTGGCAACTGACTCGTATTTATGATGGTTGCAGTATCCTGAAGTCACGCGATCCCCTTTTGCGATCTTCTGACAAGCAAAGTCAATGCAGAAGCCAGATTCACTTAACTACCTTGTTGCTAACTTAACAACTGCAGTGATTCACTTAGCAAGGGTGGCAAGAAAAGTCACAAAATGGGACAAAACCCACTTAACAACTGTCCTGCTTAGCAACAGAAGTTTTAGGCTCAATTGTGGTCGTGCGTTGAGGACTACCTGCACTTATAGATAAGACATTCCATCCAAGTACTCAAGAGGCATCCCATTATCTAATCTTGCAGGGTCTTCTGTCCATAACCTGATGGAAGGTAGTGTCTATACCAAATAAGCCATTTTCTTGCTGTGTACCTAAGGACCACAATTCTTCTCACCAGGCTTCTGTGTGTACACGTGCTGACAGCAACTTCACAAATGGATTTCCATTATCGGATGACACTGACCCGCAAGTCATTGTATTGTATACTAATGGCCACATTACAAAAGCATCTCAACATTGGTATTCATGCTTTCCAGTGCAGTATATTGGATTATCAGGCCAACATTAGAAGAATTTGCTTTAAGTGCATCTAGTATTGCTGGAGGCTGATAATATGAAACAGCACAACGATGCAAGACGTGTCAGGTATCCATGGAGAAATTTCTATGAGTTGCTAAGGAATGAGACATGTTGTTAAGAACTTTAAATACAACTGTTCACTTTTTTCCTAAAATGTGGCCTCTGGCACACAGATGCTGTCATCCTGACAATCAATCACGGGTGATTTTTTTTTTTTGGCAAAAAGAAAAGTTAAACCATAAACTGCACTGAGATAACATCAATGTTGTACTCTAAAAGAAGAATTTCACTTTACCTCAGCCTTACCAACTAGATGGTCATCAGAGGTGCTGGACTAAATTTTCCCTGAGAGACAGGTTGGTGTAGTGGTTAAGGCATCAGACTAGAAACTAAGAGACCATGAGTTCTAGTCCAGCCTTAGGCACAAAGCCAGCTGTGAGGCCTTGAGCCAGCTCCTCTCTCTCAGACCTAGAAAGGAAGCAAAGGCAAACCACTTCTGAAAATCCTTGCCAAGAAAACTGCAGGGACTTGTCCAAGAAGTTGTCAGGAGTCAATCTGACTTAAAGGCATCCGTGCGCACATAGACACACAGGTCTACCATAATTCAGAGTGTGTCTTCTGATCCTACCCAGTATCTAACTGCTTCTAAGCTTCCTCATCCTTGTAAGTAAAGGAAAGGAAAAGATATTGACTTCATGTTCTCCAGTTTTAGAAGAGATTGTCTTATCAACCATCACAGGACTGATGGCCTCTATCAGATTCCTCAAAGGAAACTTGCCTAGCCCCTAATGTCATTTTCAAATGACAAAGATAGAAGCTTCAAGTGGAATTCCAAGTTCACTTTTGAAGCTCCCAAAAATAGGCCCTTTTTTTTGGGGGGGGGGGAGTCCCTGGATTACGAAAAAAAGAGCCTTGTGTTGACTAAGAGCATAACTATGCACACTTGAAAATGGTTGCATCGGGAAGGATGAGCCTATGAGCTTTCAGAATGGACATCACCAGCCACAAAAAGACCCATTTTTCCAGAAGTCAAACTAGCAAAGTTGTTTGTTAATAACCCCTTTTCTAACCTCTCAGGATGCCTTCTACAACCCAGCTTATCTTGGTCCTTTTCATGTTTGAAGGACACCTACAGGCCTAGATAGCTCCCTGATGCACCATTCCAAACAGGGGCATCCCCAGATCAGGGAGGTCCACAGGTTACAGCACAAGATGTATATACAAAACAGATGACTTCTTTGACCATATCCTAAGGACCACCTCTGTCCAGTGGTGGAATTCAAATAGGTGAACAACCGGTTCTCTCTGTGGATGCCACTTCCGGATGTCCATTCCGGGCCTGGGCAACAAAAAAAGTTAGCTACCGGTTCTGCTGAAGTGGTGCAAACCAGCTGAATCCCACCACTTCCTCTGCCCCATAAGGTAGTTTTGCATGGGGCCTGTTTCACTCTCTCTCTTTTTAAAATTTCAAAATAAAAAACCAACAACAAACAAACCTTTTCCAAAAGGAAGAAGAAGAAGAAAAAAGGAGGCAGCTGGAGTAGGAAGGTGAGGCAGAACGATGGAAATGAATGTCAGAAGTCGGGTTCCGTTTGATAAATGGGAGAAAGACCCCCCAACGTGCTTTTCCAGGAGGCAACTAGACTTCCGTGTTTTTCTTTGAAGACGTTTCGCTTCTCATCCCAGAAGCTTCTTCAGCTCTGACCGGATGGCAGGGAATGGAAGGATTCATATTCCTTGTAGACGGCTGGTCATATAAATCCTTCCATTCCCCGCCATCCGGCCAGAGATGAAGAAGCTTCTCTGATGAGAAGCGAAAGGTCTTCAAAGGAAAAACAAGAAAGTCCAGTGGCCTCTTGAAAAAGCACCTTTGGGACAACCGTGACCTGGAGGATTGAGAATCTCCATAGACATGGGAAAAATAGCTTCTGAAAACCTGGTTTTTTTTCAATCGCGGGGTGGTGGTGGGGGACAGCTTCTGCATCTCCAGAAATTATCCTTCATGTGTCATTCTCCTGCGGGGAGTTAAGTGGGAGCAATTTTATTTTATTTTTTTGCAGCTGGTCTTTGAATGCTTGCTACCCACACACAGATCAGCAGCTTTCCTGCTTCTCGCCTGCCCTAAAGTTCAGTCACTCCCGTGGGTGAATGGAAAGCAAGCCATTAATTACTTTTCGCTGGCCAGCTCTGCCTGGATGGTGGGCAATGGAAGGATTTATATTCCTTGCAGACAGCTGGTCATTTGCCTTCTTTTAGAGGGTTGTTGAGGCCACTCGGAGGTTTACCTGTGTCCTTGGGGTCACCTGAGCAATGGAGGCAACCAGAGGCGTTCTTTCTTCACTTTCCAAATCGGCCAAGGTCAAGCACATCCTGGAGTTTCTTATTTCTCCTCTAACGAGAGCGGGCAGTGTTTCTTAACCCTGACAGATTTATTTATTTATTTATTTATTTTAATCCCATTTATATCCCGCCCTTCTCCGAAGACTCAGGGCGGCTTACAATCTAAGAAGCACAAATCAATGTGCTTAGCAATAGCCTTCATTCTATGTATATGCCCAGTGGCGTAGCGTGGGTTGTCAGCACCCGGGGCAAGGCAAGTAATTTGCGCCCCCTCGCTCTCGCACCACACGCCTGGCACCCCCCTGGCGTAAGAAGAATCGAGCCTCCCGCGATCTCCCGTCCCCCCCACCCCCCTGAAATTCTCGCCCGCTTTCACAGACTTGTTCTTTTACACCGGCTGCAAGTACCAGGAGCCAAAGGCAGCCTCTCCGAAAGCCTCACACCCAAAGACGCAGGCACGCCCACACCGAGGAATGCCGCCGCTGGCGAGGCTCGCAGACGCCGACGCTGCCGTTCTTTCTTTCTCGTTCGCGGGAGCGCGCGGCGGCGTGCACATACAGAGGCGTATATAGACCCAGAGAGCCGCCGAGCCTTCCCCCACCCGGAGAGAGAAGCGTTTCTGTGTCGGCGCAGGCACAGATACCCCTCGCTCGCGAGCAGCCTTGCCCTAGCCCGCCGGTCGCGCCCCCCCAGATGTTGCGCCCGGTGCGGCCGGCCCCCCCTGCACCCCCCACGCTACGCCACTGTATATGCCTGCTTATTATGGCTTTCGGCCCCCACCCCAAGCGGCATTATTACAAAGTCAGCTTATTGCCCCCAACAATCTGGGTCCTCATTTTACCTACCTCGGAAGGATGGAAGGCTGAGTCAACCTTGAGCCTGGTGGGACTCGAACCTGCACTAATTGCAGGCAGCTGGTGTTACTTAAGGAGCCATTAGCCCACTGCTCCACCAAGGCTCTTTTAAGATGAATGGACTTCATCTCCCAGAATCCCCCAGCCAGTTGAGGTCCAGCTGCCTTAAAATCAGTGGCGGGATTCAACCAGTTCGCACCACGTCGCCAGAACCGGTAGCTATTTTTTTTGTTGCCCAGGCCCAGAATGGACTTCTGGAAGCGGCGGCCACACAGAGAACCGGGGTTGTTCACAAATTTGAATCCCACCGCTGCTCAAAATGGCTGAAGTTGAGAAGTATTGATATAAGGTGCTTGGCTTGTCTACTAGACTCTCTCTAGTCTACTAGAATCTCTCTCTCTACATTCTTGACTTTGTTTAGTGACTGTTTGAACTTAGAGCGGCCCTGAAAAAAAGTGACTTATGATCGTTTTCCACACCTACGACCATTGCAGTGGTCACGGTCACATGGTCAAAATTCGGACACTTGGCAACTGGCAGGCACTTGTGACATTTGCACTGTCCTAGTCACGTGGTGACTCTAGTGGATTAGGACGCTGAGCTTGTCGATCAGAAGGTCGGCAGTTTGGCGGGTTGAATCCTGAGTGCCGCGTAACAGAGTGAGCACCTGTTACTCGTCCCAGCTTCTGCCAACCTAGCAGTTTGAAAGCACATAAAAATGCAAGTAGAAAAATAGGGACCACTACGGTGGGAAGGTAACAGCGTTCCGTGCGCCTTTGGCGTCTAGTCATGCTGGCCACATGACCACGGAGACGTCCTCGGACAAGCGCTGGCTCTTCGGCTTTGAAACGGAGATGAGCACCGGCCCCTAGAGTCGGAAACGACTAGCACACATGTGCGGGGGAACCTTTACCTTTACTTTTAGAGTCACGTGATCTCTATCGATAACCTTCCCAGCTGGCTCCTGTCAAGCAAACTCAACGGGGGAAGCCAGACTGGCTTAACAACCTCATGATTCTCTTAAGAACTGCAGTGATTCACTTACCATCCATGGCCAAAAAGATCAGAAAGTGGGGCCAACTCACCTAACTTATGTCTTGCTTAGCAACAGAAATTTTGGGCTCAGCGGTGGTCGTAAGTCAAGGACTACCTGTGTCCCTTTATTCTGCCTCTCCCGTCTGCTTCCTTCCCTGCTGCAGATCGGGCTCATCGCAACCCTGCCTGGTGGTGTCCACATCACAAAGCTCCCCACACTTTGCAGAGCTTCTGCAAAAGCTAATAGATTTCCAGCAGAGATTCAAAGGGCTGCACACAGGATTAAACCACCTGGCTGCTGCATGAGAAAAATGCAGCATTTCCAGGAGACGCGCAGCCTGTTTTTTTATTTTATTTCATTTTCTCCAAACAGAACTCCAAACTTAATGGAACCAAAAATAGTAGCTTTTTTTTTTTAAAAAAAAAGAAAAACAGTCAGCCCATCCTTCTAGCTTAAGGCAAATGGCATGTAAGTCATAGAAAATATCTTGAGGATCTGAAGGGAACGAGAGGCAGGCTTATCACAACCAATCAAACACAGTGGCTTCAAGCCCTCGGGAGAAAATGAATTTAACAATAATTTAATCATGGCTTCCCGCAGAACAGAAACACAGCAGAATGTGTATGTTGCTTCATCTGTTTGCACATTCTCATTTTTAAGACCAGAGAAAACTGAGAGAGAGAGAGAGAGAGAGAGAGAGAGAGAGAGAGAGAGAGAGAGAGAGAGAGAGAGAGAGAGAGAGAGAGACACGCTCCAGCTATCGCAGGAAGATTTGGTTGAGTGTCTCAGCTTTGCAGTCATATTTATCTTCAAGAGAGGAGAAGATAAACAAAGAGAAAGATCATCTCCTTCCTTCAGCAACATCCTTAAAATATGATACTGTATAAAGCAAATTTAAGGCATCCCTGCTAGGAATGACAGAAGTTACTGCCAATACTACTCACTTGCTGTCAATACTGAGATTGAAAAACACAGATAGCTCAAGTTCTATCGCTGGAAAGTCCATCGCAGGTAGTTCAGGATCCATCATTCTCACTTTTATTAGGCAGAAGAAAACCTACTTTGTTGCAGAGACCAAAGGAGGAAGGGTTGTTGATTTTGACTGCTAGATCACCACCTAGCCTGCCCGCTACCGAATCTACCTTGAGGTTTGGGACTTCAACTTGATCTGAATCCAAGCTTGCGCTGGGTTTGAATACAGCAGACATGTCAAACACAAGGCCCGGGGGCCGGATCCGGCCCGTGAAGTGGTTTCATGTGGCCCGCGAAGCCATCCTGGAAACAGTGAGGGAACGGCCGCCAGCCACTGCCTTGGCCCTGGTCCAGAGACCCTCCTTCTGCCAGAGACCCTCAGATCTGTCCCACTCCTGCCCAGGCCCCCATAGGCACCCTTGAGGCGAACGATGTAGAGCTGGCCACGCCCACCCAGTAGGCCATACGCACTCTAGCCACGCCCACCCAGTAGGCCACGCCCACCCAGGCCACACCCACCCGGCCCCCTGAGGGCAACCGCAATGCTGATGCTGCCCTCAATGAAATTGAGTTTGACACCCCTGGAATACAGTAATTCACACTTTCTAGTTCTAAAGAAGTCTTTCTGGAACCCCAACGTGAAATCTACATTCCATTTTAGTAAAAACAAACAGCTCTTTGCTATGGTGGCGAGATACTACCTATCTAATTCTCCAGAGGTTGTGTGAAGCATTAATTCCACAAACTCTCCTCTTTTTGATTCTATTTGGGGGGGGTTCCCCCTTCTCTTCAGTTGGGCAAATTCTGTTGGAAGCTCAGGGGGGAAACAATCAGGATCCATAGTTACAGTATAGCTTGCATTATCAGCCCCCAACAGTTGTCTAGCAAAAGATAGAACTTCAGAACATCCTGCTTCCCTCAAGTATCTTTAACCACAGAGATCTAAGCAGTGTTTGGAAATTATCTTATGCTGGAAAGAATGAAGCCGAAGTGACAAGCGCTTTGGTTTTCCTTGAAAGAGACGTTTCGCTTTCATCCAAAAAGCTTCTTCAGTTCAACCAGTCGGCTTCCATACCTATGAGAAGACTAGATTCTGGGTCTCCCTGCCTTCTATTCCTTTACCTTCACTACTAATTGCACACATTCCCATAGTCCCTGGGGTTTTCTTGGTGAGGTTTTGGGGAAGTGGTTTGCCATTGGCTGCTTCCTAGGGTCGAGAGAGAAAGACTGGCCCAAGGTCACCCAGTTGGCTTTCTGCTTAAGGCAGGACTAGAATTTACAGTCTCCCAGCTTCTAGCATGCTGCCTTAGCCATGATACCAAACGATCTCCTGAAGTTCTATCACTAGCCAAAGTGATAGAATCAGCAGGTGTTTAAGGGCATGGTCTACTAAACAGTTGGAAGACTGAAGACCAGGCACAACAAATGTGTTCCCATCCAATGAAATGGAGGACAAATCAACCTTAGTTGCCAGTCTGCATTTATTCCACTCCCCAAAAGCAAGGAATAAAAATTTCCAGAACACCCAAGAGTTGTAGGCTAAAGAAGAGGGGGGGGGGGAAACCCAACTTCTTTCATAACTGCTGCCAAAAAAAAGTACACAGCTATGTCCATGTAATCACTAGGAGGTAAGCTTAACTGGCAAGCTTAACTTATCCTCTTTTATCTTCCTTCTACCTGGAGCAGTGATTATTACCCATTGCAAATGTGAAACTTTTGCTTTTAGAAAAAGAATGGTAGGCATTTTCCACTAAACCGTATAGCAAACACATCTTCTTACTGGTGTTATATGTGAAATAATTTTCCTTGGCAGAATAGGTCTATACCTGCAAACACTATTTTGAATCTTGTGCACAGCATAAATGAGCTACGTTTATAACTGTTAAGTCAAATCTCCCAGAGATACGTTGGTGCTCAGAATGATAGGTAGTCCTTGACTTACAAGAGTTCATTCAGTGACCATTCAAAGTTACAACGGCCCTGAAAAAAAGGGGCTTATGGCCGTTTTTCAAAGTTACGACCTTTGTAGGATCCCAATGATCACGTGATCAAAATTCAGAGGCTGGGCAACTGGTTCATATTTACGACCGTTGCGGCGTCCCAAGGTCAGGCGATCCCCTTTTGCGACCCTCTGACAAGCCAAGTCAGTGGGGAGAAGCCCGATTCATTGAAGAGCCGGGTTACTAATTTATCAAGTGCCGTGATTCAGTTAACAACGGTGGCAAGAAAGGTCGCAACATGGGGCAAAATTCACTTAACAAATGTCTCACGTGACAACAGAAATGTTGGGCTCAGTCGCATTAGGCAGCGGGAAACAAAACAAAGTTTTGAAGGATATATAAAAACGGAGCTCTCTGGTAGGGTTTGAGTTGACTATCAGTTCCACCTCCGTTCTGTGAAGATGTAGATCAGTTTTTCTCAACCTTGGGAATTTTAAGATGGATGGACTTTAACTGTCAGATTTCCCCATCTAGCAATGCCCACTGGGGGAATTCTGGGAGTTGAAGTCCAAACATCTTTAAGTTCCTAAGGTTGAGAAACCCAGATGTAGACCAGATGTGCCCAATTGCTAACAAGTGCTAACTTTTTGCACTCCAACCCCAGAAGAAATAATATGTTGGACTTGGTAATAATATTTTTTTTTTGCAATCTTATTGCTTACTGCAAAATGTAAACCAGGCATCCGAGTTACTGAAGGAGATTAATCCTAAAGCTTAATTGGAAACTGAATGCTGTCAAATCATTCCTTCCAATTTATTTATAACGGAGAAGACTCGCTGATCATTGCCCCCAGTCAATTATATCACTGACTTAAAATGAATTTCCTAATGTTGGATGACGTTCCAGGCTGCAGTTCCTCAGAACGAAAGTTTTGCTGAATAAAATTGATGCAGTTGGGCTGTCCATATTTTACTTCCAGATAATTCCAGGACATAAAGCTGGAGTTAGGTTTATTTATAACTGCAGCATGTCTGGTGCTTCACAAAACAGTAGGGACAGGCCCCCTATGCAGTGAGTTTATAAAATATTTAAACCATCCATAAATAATGTTTCAACCCATTTGCCACCTAGAATATTTAAACTTTTTATAAATAATTTCCACCCGGTGACATCCTGGCTTCCCAGCGAGCTAATTTTAAAAATAAGGGGTTGCTTTCCTTTTTTCCTCCTATCTTAAGACAATAATCCATTGTAGCTGATGTATGCACAGATCGGAAATTTATACACTGAGATACAAGCGCCATGCAATCCAAGCGCAACTCTTATGAAATGAAATTAGAAATTAGAATTTTTCCTCCACTGGTGTGCAAGAGTTGAAAAGATCTTGGGTAGGGGAAGAGAGCCCGGGGGCACAGTTCCTTTGAAAAGCCAATGAAGTATGAGCATAAAATGGCCTTTAAAGCTCTTTATGGCATAGGTCCAGGATATTGGTTAGGTGGCTCAATGGTTAAGATGCTGAACTTGCCAGCTGGAAAGCTGGCAACCCAGGTTCAAGACCCAAGCTCCTCGTGACGGATGGGTGAGCTCCCGTCCTCATCTCCGCTCCTGCCAACCTAGCAGTTCAAAAGCATGCCTGTGTGAACAGATAAATAGGTACCACTTCCTCCCTCCCTCCCTTCCTTCCTGTTGTGATTCAGCGTCAGCCTGTGGTTTCGGCAGCTGAATCGGACAATTCTGAGGAGGAGGAGGAGGAGGAGGGGTTTGGAGAGCCTTTGGTTGCAGATGCATCGCAGAGCTCTCAGCCAGGCCCCTCCCATCTTGTTCCTCAGACCCAGCTGTGTGAGCCTGAAAGATTAGACAAAGACGATCCACAGCTGGCTTTGTTCAAGGACGCTCGAAGCAGGAGGCAGACAAGCGGAAGTGAACAAAGAAAAGCAATGAGGCACCTCGGGAGGAGGCAAAGAGAAGCCACACCCTGAGACTGTTGTTTAAAAGGGAAATGTGTGGGAGGTGCTGGTTGCTGAAGGCAACTGTTTGAAGAGCTTCTGATATAGTCTCGGTCTGTATTTGTTTTACTCTGTTTTGAACTGTTTCATTTAGTTTTTGCAAATAAATTTGGTTGGCTTAATTCCAGCCTATTGAATATAACAAAGGGGTTGTCCCTGACATTTCTGCAGGGCCGGTTGTAGGCTGGAACAGAACACTTCCTTCCTTCCTTCCTTCCTTCCTTCCTTCCTTCCTTCCTTCCTTCCTTCCTTCCTTCCTTCCTTCCTTCCTTCTTTCCTTCCTTCCTTCCATTTATTGGCTGCCTGTTTTACTACAGGGTAACTCGGTCATGCTGTTTTCTTACTTTTTTTACTGGCATACTATATAATCAAAACTGCAACTGAGTTGTGGTGTTTTCAGAAGGATAAGGATTTGAGGAAGAGATTTCTCAAAGGCCAGATCTCCATTTTCCTTTCCAGTCCATAAAATGTTGGTGACAAGATGCTGGATCTGAGAAGAGGGAGCCTCAGAGACATGTTCCAGGTGATTCATTGTTTCCTGCATGGCTACCGTGCACTCCTCACGGTGTTTCCAAATCTCTACCAGCCTTGGGGTTAACCACACTGACTTTCCACCCCCTGCTTCTCTATTCCAGATACTACTAATGGGAGTTGAAGGCTGACCTTTGCTAGAATGTGGAGCTGAGTACCCAGCTGAAAAGAGTATCGAGGGCTAATCACAGTGGAACATGCATCCAAGGGTAAGAGGCAAAACAGAGAAATTACTCCAGATGCCTTGCTCAAAGGGCAAACATTCCTGATGCGGTTCAGGTGCAAAAAGGGAAGGGAAGCAACAACAAATGTCTCTCAAAACAGCAACAGTGACTCTCCTTTGAGGAGGACCGGGAACATCTAAATAAAAGCAGGACATTCTTTGCCTCATCCAGACGACGCTCCCTAAGGCAATGGGCAAAGTTCATCATAAGGAGGAATGCAAGAAATATGCCCGACCAAGAAGCAAAACCACGGCTGGCTCTCACCTGTTCCATAATGACGTTTATTCTTTCCACTTCGCAATCTATCAAGTATTTCTTCTCTTGCCGTTTGTCCATTTCCTCAATGATTGCCTTAAACTCCTGAACATCTTTGATGCTTCCCACCGATCGGGCCGTCACTTGCCAATTATTTTGCACAGCAGCTTCCATAATAGCCTGGAGGATGGAAAAACCTAGGGCAAAGGAAAACAAGAGGGTGAGAGGCGTTAAAATAAATGGGAACCCAACTTTTTGGTTTTAAAGGAACCCTTACTTAGAAGAATTGATCACCATGAAATCAGACCCTAGGCAGGGGAGTTAAAAACAATCCCTTCCTCCAGTTGGAGGCTGAGCATGAGTGCTCTAAGTAGTAAAGCACTAGTAAAGCCAAGCAGAAACAGCAAAACAGATATGATAAGCATCCAAGTCTTAATTTTTTGGTAGCAACTACCAGAACATAGATAGGAATAGGTGACTGCATGTTCTCCAGATAGCAATAGCCCTAACAATAGCACTTAGACTTACAAATTGTTTCATAGGGCTTTACAGCATTCTCTGAGTAATTTACAGAGTCAGCATATTGCCCCTAACAATCTGGGTCCTCGGAAAAATGGGAGACTGAGTCAACCTTGAGCCGGTCAGGATTGAAATCCGGGCAGAAGGAAGGAAGGAAGGAAGGAAGGAAGGAAGGAAGGAAGGAAGGAAGGAAGGAAGGAAGGAAGGAAGGAAGGAAGGATAACAATAACACTTAGACTTATATAGCGCTTCATAGTGCTTTTCAGCGCTCTCTAAGTGGTTTACAGAGTCAGCATATTGCCCCCAACAATCTGGGTTCTCATTTTACCAACCTCGGAAGGATGGAAAGCTGAGTTTACCTTGAGCCAGTCAGGATCGAACTCCTGGCAGTGGCAGAGTTAGCCTGCAATATTGCATTCTAACCACTGCGCCACCAAGCAGTGGTGGACACCAGCTTCACAATCCCTTACCATTGATCACACTATCTAGGACTGGGTAGGAATTAAAGTCCCAAATGTCTGGAGGAAACAAAGATGCTTTAATCTGGTATTCCTCCTGACTTACCCTTCCATCACAGTCCTTCCTAGGTTACCTAGACTTCCCAAACTGGAGCAGAATGTGAAGCAATGAAAGGCTTTAAAACGGCACAGACTACATTCCCAAATGTAGGAAAATGCCAATTAAGTTATTACAGTGAATATCCAAGGCATAAAATACCCTGTGCTTTCACCGAGATTCTTTTTTTTTTAATTTCATGTGGTGTGTTTTAAAAAAAAAGGTAATCATATTAAATAACACTTCTAAAGCTCCCATTAAGGTAATATTGACTCATTTAGCCATTTCAACAGAGCAGAAAGTAAGCGGGGAAGGAACAAAGCGGGTCACAGTGGGAAGTTTACGCTTGCAAGTGGGCAATTCATTTCTCATGAACAATGGAGGCTGGGATTTAAGCAGACTGAGTCAAACTCTGGAGAGCTGACTGCAGAGCAACTGGGAAAGTGTAATTTCTCCTTTGAAGGCTATCTATCTGGAAACTTCTTTCCTTCCTTCCTTCCTTCCTTCCTTCCTTCCTTCCTTCCTTCCTTCCTTTCTTTCTTTCTTTCTTTTTCTTTCTTTCCTTCCTTTCCTTCCTTCCTTCCTTCCTTTCCTTCCTTCCTTCCTTCCTTCCTTCCTTCCTTCCTTTCCCCCTCCTCCCCCTTCTCCTCCTCCTCCTCTTCCTCCTCTTTTTCCAAAAATATAAACCCACTTTTATTCTTGCTAGGATAAGTTAGGCATGCAATGGCCTTTTCTGTTGGCACTGCCAGTCCCTTGGCAAACCCAAAGCATCACCTGGTACCACACAAGAACAACATTTAAGATTCAGGACACTTCCATTCTAGGGGCAGCCCAATTTTGTCTGAGTATCTTTCCTCCTTTCTCTTACTCGGTCCAGAAAGTTTAATTCTCCTCTTCTCTGTCCATTCACCCAGAGAAATTTTCTTGGACTGGATTAATGGGGTTTGCCCTTCAGTTCTACTATGATACTAGACTTCAGGACTGGGTGGTTAAAACTATTACTTCCTAAAAAGGGGCTGCAGTCACAGGTTTTGTGAAGCGTCAAGAAATGCAGATGGGTTGCAGGGAGCCACACAACAAATTGTAGGCAGAGTAGGACCAAGATAAACAGGTTGCAGTAAGTGAATGTGCTTATATCCTGTGCATTGAATAATTCTCCCCTTATAACAGAGGTCCCCAACCTTTTGGGCAGCAGGGACCCGTTCTGTGGAGAGAGGTTTTTCCGTGGACCAGAGGGGGTGTGGTTTTGTGTGCTGCCTGCACCCCATGGATGGGATTTGGCTTCTTTGTGCGGACCGGTTGCTGGCATGCTGCGGCCCGGTACTGGTCCATGGGTTGGGGGTTGGGGACCCCTGACATTCAAAGTTAGAACTCTGTTGCCTTTTGACACAGACTATTTCTCTGCTACCACGAGGTTATCATTTTTCCGTGCAAGGATTGAGTGTCTTTTGTTCAGCTGATGTTGTCATTGCTAGTCCCACTGACTGGAGATGAGAGAAGTTGCAGATTTATGGAGCTGACTCATGCCTTGTCATGTCTCAGCTAGACTACTGTTATTTAACTTTCTCCTGACCTCTCCTTGAAGATGATGGAGAAGATACGCTAAAAGACAAACCACCCGAATATTTCATATCTCATCTGGATGTATTCAGAGGTCTTACTGACTACAGGGAATCCTGCCTGGCAACTTTGTCACAGTTTAGTACTGAGGTGGGATTTCACCCTGAGGTGCTAACAGATCCCTTTGCAAAAGGGATCCCGTCCCCTGCTCTTTGAAGTGCAGCCTATTTCAAATGATAACTTTTGAGCAGAGTTTTCAGGCTCCTTTAATGATGCCTTCTTAGATCTTCATGAGTTGCACTTTATTACCTCACAATTAACACATGTGGTGCTTGGGAATGCAGTCCGTCTTCCCCACTCTCCAGAGAAGGGCAAAACAGAAGATTTACATATGTATATATAATACGATGAATTCAGTCTTCCTTAACATCGTATTTTACAAAGATGGCTGCGATGTGTGAGACAAGATTACAATTCCGCTACATGTCAGAGAATGAGTAAGTACAAGGCTTGGTTACTCATCAGCTTACAAATGACTCATTTGATAGCTGAAAACTCTGAGTGCAATTAAAGTAGAAATTTACATCTTTTTTTTTAAAACCAAGAGGAAAAAGATTGCTGTCTTACTGTTTTACTTTAAAAGTGTTGAATATTGTACTTCTTATCCTTAAGACAACCTTCAAATGAAGTTGAAGGCCCATGATTCTTAAAAATGAAGACGCGATCACCCACAAAATGCAAGATTACCATGCAAATGTTCCTGAAAAGCTTCAGAATCCTCCATAAAAATTTAGTGTTTAGGATCTGGAATAGATACTACAGGTAGTCCTCAACTCACTTAGTGACCATTCAAAGTTACACTGGCACTGGAAATAATGACATAGGACTGTTGTTCAGACTTATGGCCATTATAGTATCCCCATGGTCATGTGATCAAAATTCAGACACTTGGCAACTGACTTGTATTTATGATGGGTTGCAGTGTTCCTGGAGTCATGTGATCACCTTCTGATCCATAAAGTCAATGGAGAAGCTAGATTCATTTAACAATTGGGCCACTGACTTAATAGCGGTGGTTCACTTAACAGCTACGGCAAGAAAGGTCGTAAAATGGGGCAAAATTCACTTAACAAATGTCTCACTTAGCAACCGAACCTTTGGGGCTCAATTATGGTCATAGGCCGAGGACAGCCTGTACTTCATTGACGTATTTTTGTAATAATTATTTATTGCTACCCCATCTTTGTTACGGTTATAAATAACTCAAGGTGGTGACTAAAGCTAATATTCCTTCCTCCTATTTTCCCCACAAGAACAATCCTGTGTGGTGAGGTGAACTGAGAGAGAGTAGCTGGCCCCCAAATCAGCCATTTGTCTGACATGGTATAGGGCAGGGAAAGGCAACCTTGGCTCTTTTATGACTCGTGGACTTCAACTCCCAGAATTCCTGAGCCAGCCTGGCTCAGCTTGGAAACCTCTCCCTTTCCCCTCAGCATGGCTGGCTCAGGAATTCTGGGAGTTGAAGTCCACGAGTCATCAAAGAGCCAAGATTGCCTACCCCTGGTATAGGGTCTCCTGCTTGACCAGGCTGTCGGACTAGAAGACCTCCAAGGTCCCTTCCAACTCTGTCATTATATCATTCTGAAGTTCCACACAATTATGGAAGAACGAGGGACCTGAAGAAGTACTTGGACAGGAACGATATAAGTACAGCTACCCTCTTAGGCTAAACAACATCTACTTGTTCAGGAGCAGCCAAGTTGAAGGACATTTGCTCTTTTTGTCACAAGTTGACGTGCCTCCACCCCTTGCCAGCAAGATAGAAGGAATTGTCTGTTTTCTTGAGATAATGTATCTCATACTCTCAGGCACCAGGCCGAGTCTTCTGAACAGGATTTGGGTTTGGCTTTATTTTTCTTTCTTTAACTTCCAAGGGCCAGAGTGGACAATATCAGGGATTTGGTGACATCATAGCAGGAGCAGGATTTATTTTTGCTGCCATTTGGTGAAGGCTGGAGAGCTTAATCCGAGTAGAGATGTAAAGATTATTCCGGGTTTGATTTATATTTTAGAGCGAAGGAGGGGGAGAGAGAGAGGGAGAGATTGGGGGAAAGGAAAGGTCGGTGCTGATGTTCAGCATTGTACCCAGATATCAAAAATGTGATTTTGGAGGCACCTCAAATGATAAAAATGAGCAGGGTCTTCATGCGACCTACAGGATAACAGAGTTGGAAGGGACCTTGGAGGTCTTCTAGTCCAACCCTCTGCTCAGGCAGGAAACCTTATACCATTTCAGACAAATGGTTGTCCAATCTCCTCTTAAAAACCTCCAATGTTGGAGCACCCACAACTTCTGGAGGCAGATTGTTCCACTGATTTAATTGTTCTCACTGTCAGGAAATTCCTCCTTAGTTCTAGGTTGCTTCTCTCTTTGGTTAGTTTCCATCCATTGCTTCTCGTCCTGCTTTCAGGAGCTTTGGAGAAGAACTTGACTTGTGGCAGCCCCTAAGATATTGGAACACTGCTGTCATGTTCCCGCTAATGTTTGTTGATTTCTCCTGATGTTGCTATATCTATTGTCCAGGCAGGATTTTAGGCTGGTTTGGAGAAGGAACCCGAGTTATTCTGCAAGGACACTCTCTCTCTGGCACAACCTTCTATCATGCAAAAATATGACATCAATTGATACTTGCTATGAAGAGCTCACAACATACTTGTCAATTTGGCAAGTGCAAAATCACAAAGGAGAGGCTGGGGGAAGCAAAACACACTGGTGTTGGCTGGCGCCGAAGTGGAGATGCAAATGAGGATATGCCAGCTCCTGTTTATGTATTTATGTAAGGAAAATGGATCTAATTAGGAATCCTGCAGTTAGCAATTAGAGGGTTGGAGGACAATCCCAGGGTCGCTGGGGGAGACAGTTGATGGCTGTTCTGGGAAGGCTGAAAGCTTGAAGTCAGGAACTGCAAAGCTCTGTAATCAGGTAGCTTTCAGCAGGAGGTAAGCAGCTGAAGTCTGCTGAAAGATCTTCAAAAGATACATCCAAAGAAAGGCCAAAAAAAGAGTCGATTGAGTGAGTTACAAAACATCTTCCTTATTTGTCAAAGTTCTCCTTGTTCTATTTTTTAGAGAAGACTCGGATTCCCTTCTATGAAAGTTTTTAAATGTTACATTTGCAATTTTAGGGGCAAGTCTTCCTTCCTTCCTTCCTTCCTTCCTTCCTTCCTTCCTTCCTTCCTTCCTTCCTTCCTTCCTTCCTTCCTTCCTCCCTCCCTCCCTTCCTTCCCTTCCTCCCTTCTTTCCTTCCCTTCCTTCCTTCCTCTCTCCCTCTCTCCTTCTCCTCCCTCCCTCCCTCCTTTCCTTCCTTCCTTCCTTCCTCCCTCCCTTCCCTTCCTCCCTTCCTTCCTCGCTCCCTCCTTCTCTTCCCTTCCCTTCCTTCCTTCCTCTCTCCCTCTCTCCTTCTCCTCCCTCCCTCCTTTCCTTCCTTCCTTCCTTCCTTCCTTCCTTCCTCCCCTTCTCCTTTTCCTCCTCTTCCTCCTCCTCCTCCCTCCTTCCCTTCCCTTCCCTTCCCTTCCTTCCTTCCTCTCTCCCTCTCTCCTTCTCCTCCCTCCCTCCTTTCCTTCCTTCCTTCCTTCCTTCCTTCCTTCCTTCCTCCCCTTCTCCTTTTCCTCCTCTTCCTCCTCCTCCTCCCTCCCTCCCTCCTTTCCTTTCCTTCCTCCCCCCTTCTCCTCCTCCTCCTCTTCCTCCTCCTCCTCCCTCACTACCTACCTACCTCCTTTCCTTTCTTCCTTCCTCCCCCCTTCTCCTCCTCCTCCTCCTCCCCCCTCCATCCCTCCCTACCTCCTTTCCTTTCTTCCTTCCTTTCTTCCTTCCTCCCCCCTTCTCCTCCTCCCTCCCTCCCTCTCTTCCTTCTTTCCTTCCTTTTCTTGGAGGATCTCCACAACAGGAGAGAAGATGCAAGTTAAAACAGAAAGACCCAGTTGGGTCAAAGTGTCCCCATCTTGGACCAATACAGGTGGGCCTCACACTCAAGTCTCCAGGTTGCCATGAACTTCACTGGATGGCTTTAGACCTCTCTCAGTCTATTCTACATCACGGGATTATTAAAGGGATGAAATAAAAGGGAGAACAGACAAACATAGACTCAGCGGGCTTGACAACTCTTATTTTATTTTTCTCAAAATTTCTCCTATAATCCCCAGTGGCCCTGCTGGCTGAAAATACAGGAGCTGTAATCTGATATTCCATGACCGATTAGGAAGGCAGCATTAGATTCGGATTCAACTGAGGTGACCTTAAGTTGACCTTAATGGAGCCCAACATTTCTCTGGTTATGTGAGACATTTGTTAAGTGAATTTTGCCCCGTTTTACGACTTTCCTTGCCTCAGCTGTTAAATGAATCACTGCAGTTGATAAGTTAGTAACCCGGTTGTTAAGTGGATCCGGCTTCCCCATTGGCTTTGCTTGTCAGAAGGTCACAAAAGGGGATCACGTGACCCCCCCAGGACGCTGCGACCGTCATGAATGTGAATCAGCTACCAAGTGAGTGAATTTTGATCGTGTGAATCTAAAAAGAGATGTTGATGGACATTTGATCTCCATTGATCTCATTTTACAGTCTATTCATCCTTCGTCAGATGGATTCCCAGCAGCTCAGCTAAAATCCGGAGCAATTCTAAATCCCCACTTACAATGAGCTTTCCTTCCATTGCATCATCTATACATTTGTAATATTTTTTCGATAATTTGGATTCAAACTCTAGTTCACTTACATGGCTCAGTGGAATCTCTTTCACACCAGATGCGGTAAGGAACGATTAATGCATTTCATACTGGCAAAAATATGCAACAAAAGCGTAATAAATAAAAATAATTTCAAATCATACATCATCTGAAATTACTTACCGAGCAAATTAATTTTTTTATACTTGTGCTTGCATAATGCTAGATAGCTCTTTTAAAAAATTAAAGTCCCCCAACTGCTGAGTTTAAATAATGATAAACATTATTCCTTTGAAGAAACAATCAGAGGAGATTATGGTAATCAAGCCAGGAATAGAAATTCATACAAAGTATGAATTTCTGTGTTACTGTGTCTTAGATAAATGTCCTAGAAAAATCAAATATTAGGCTATCGGAATTGTCTTCCTATGTCATCAAAAGTGCCTTGATGTTTAACCTTCATCAGCAATGATTTAAAAATACGTACTTTCCTTCTTACTAAGCTGTGACTGTGCTTAATACATACCTTTTGAAACTATCCCAAGCAAATAAAAGAACTTTTTGCTTCTGAGAATTTTCATTTAAATAAGTTATTTTTTTTAAAAAAAAAGATACCCAGTTTTAAAGAGCAGCTGCTACAAATAGTTTTCCTTAGGGAGCATTTTATTCTTTAGCAATCAGGTTTGCACTGGCAAGATCAAATATTTTCTCTCTGTGTGTGTGTCTCTCTCTCTAGCATGTATGGCTGTATTCCATATTAATCAACCTGTAATTAAAGTGCCATGAAATTTAAATGAGCTATTCACATCTGAGTGACAATCAAGATCTATTTTTTGCACAATATAGATAAATACAAACCGGTGATTCATATTCATTTTAAGAGGTGTGGGTCAAACATGAAACTTTAGATTATGAACACACATACACACCCACTGCACGAATCCTAGCAGTGAGAAGGTGGTTCAGAGGGTACAATATACACACGGAACAACTTCAGCGACTAAAGAAGCTGCTTTTTTTCCCCTGGATTCTTGAAACTCCTTCATTTCAACCCCAGGAAAACACGTATTTACTTTGACAAGTCGTATTGGTGTGCATGTCGTGGTGATCCTAAATTGGTTTCCCTTGTTTGAATCTCAATCACTGCATTGAATAATGAAGGCCAAAATATATACCCCTTAATTTGGGGTAATGGGACGCGGTGGCTCAGTGGGCTAGGACTCTGAGCTTGTCGATCTGAAGGTCGGCAGTTTGGCGGGTCGAATCCCGAGTGCCGCGTAACAGAGTGAGCACCTGTTACTCGTCCCAGCTTCTGCCAACCTAGCAGTTCAAAAGCACGTAAAAATGCAAGTAGAAAAATAGGGACCACTACAGTGGGAAGGTAACAGCGTTCCGTGCGCCTTTGGCGTCTAGTCATGCCGGCCACATGACCACGGAGATGTCCTTGGACAAGCGCTGGCTCTTCGGCTTTGAAACGGAGATGAGCACCGGCCCCTAGAGTCGGAAACGACTAGCACGCATGTGCGGGGGAACCTTTACCTTTTACCTTAATTTGGGGTAGAGTCGGGGTGACCGGATGGAGCTGAGCGTTTGCTGGGCGGAGGCCCTTCTTGACACCTATGTGCAACAGATACCTTCTCCTTGTGTCCTGAGAAGGAAATATCTGTTGCTACCTAGGATTGAACTCTCAGCTTTCTGAGTGGGAGGCAACTGACTTCACCACTAGGCTACTATACCACTCCTGATCGATCTGTCTGTCTGCCTATAAATCTATCTATCTATCTATCTATCTATCTATCTATCTATCTATCTATCTATCTATCTATTATCTATCTATCTATCTATCTATCTATCTATCTATCTATCTATTTATCTATCCATCCATCCATCCATCCATCCATCCATCCATCCATCCATCCATCTATCTATCTATCTATCTATCTATCTATCTATCTATCTATCTATCTATCCATCCATCCATCCATCCATCTATCTATCTATCTATCTATCTACCATCTATCCATTCATCTATCTATCTATCTATCTATCTGTCTCTATATCTTTCTTTTTCTATCCATCCATCTATCTATAAATCTATGTATCTATCTATAAATCTATCTATCTATAAATCTATCTATCTATATATGTGTATGTACATATGTATGTATGTACATAGTTATACTGTATAGCAGACATGTCAAACACAAGGCCCGGGGGCCGGATCTGGCCCGCGAAGCCATCCTGGAAACAGTGAAGGAACGGCTGCCACTTCCTTGGCCCTGGCCCAGAGACCCTCCTTCTGCCAGAGACCCTCAGATCTTTCCCACTCCTGCCCAGGCCCCCATAGGCACCCTTGATGCGAACAATGTAGAGCTGGCCACGCCCACCCAGTAGGCCATATGCACTCCAGCCACGCCTACCCAGTAGGCCACGCCCACCCTGGCCATACCCACCTGGCCCCCTGAGGGCAACCGCAATGCTGATGCAGCCCTCAATGAAATTGAGTTTGACACCCCTGCTGTATAGCTATAAATCAGGCAAAAATGACAGCCATCAAAACAATGCAAATCTGCAAACACAAATGGGCCCATCAGTTTGATGGGCCAAAGCTAACTGAAGGATGGTTGATCACAACAAAGGCAACCACACTTCCCTCAATTGCCAACTGATGTAAAGAGCCCACGTCAATGGTATAAAACCACGGGTGATCCAGGAACATTCACCTGGACATTCTCCAAGAGAAAAGAGTTGCACAAAAAAAGGGTCACCATGCGACAAGGAGAGCTGGCGGGCTCTGCAATTCTTTCTGTTCATTTCTTTGATAAATGGGAGAGGGACGTTTAATGCAGCGGGGTCAGGAACTTCTCATCTATCATTTGGAGTTCACCGACAGGAAAACGAATGCCATGCATCCACTTGGATCCACTGAGAATGGGCCCATGAAGATAGTTTATAGCCCATTTCCCTTTTAATGCAGGCCGGCAAGAACATTCCCAGAATCCATCTGCTTCCTCATTCTTTTCTCTGCTTTTTCCACGCTCAAAGCTTCTGCACAAAGAATTGTTTGTGTTCTCCCCTCTTAGCCTGGAATGACTGGGATCAAGATGAATAACCAATCGAGAGGGCTCCATGGCTTAAATCTTCAGTTTAAATAATCAAAACTCTTCTCACTTAGGGTATCGATCTTGATCAATTTGCCATTTGTACACATGTCGCTATCTGAAAGTTGTTCTTGGATTCTCTCCCCATAATTTATTATCCAGCAAGCTGAGAAACGCACCCTCGAGAGAGCCTTGCAGAAGATGATATTATTGTAGTTAATTCAAGAGAAGAGCTCAACGGAAATTAACTTGTGAGCAAGCAGGCTGAGCATCGGCTCTAGCCCCGTGGACCTCGAATGGTGCCACCCTTGCAAGGTAGTCCAGATAAGAAGCACCCACAGGAGTAAATGTCTGTGGAGATTCTCAGTCATCCAGGTCCAGGTTGTCCCAAAGGTGCTTTTTCAAAAGCCCACTTTTTTTTTTCCTTGAAGACGTTTCGCTTCCCTATCCCAGAAGATTCTTTGGTTCTGACTGAATGGTGGAGAATGGGAGGATTTATATTCCTTGCAGTCATAAATCCTTCCATTCTCCATCATTTGATCAGAACTGAAGAAGCTTCTGGGATAGGGAAGTGAAATGCCTTTGAGGAAAAAGAAAGAAAATCCAGCTGCCTTTTGAAAAAGCACCTTTGGGATCCCCAGGGGTACCAGCTCTATCTTGATTGTAGAGTTACGTTATTGTTCTGTACCAGCCTGCTACTGGCCCTGCAGATAAGGCAGGGACAACCCCTTTTACAAGAAGGCAAGAGGCTGGATCTAAGCCTGCCAAATTTATTAACATAAAAACATAAACAGAGCAAAGAGAGCAAAGAGAGCAAACACGAACCATGAAACAGGAACTATTCAAACGGTTGCCTTCAGCAAACCAGCCCTCCCACGCATTCCCCTTTTATACAGTTCAGGGTGTGGCTTCTCTCTGCCTCCTTCCGAGGTGCCCCATTGCCTTCCACTGTTTATTCCTGATTGACTGCCTCCTGCGTCGGGCATCCTTGAACAGGGCCAGCTGTGGGTCATCTTCATCCACGCTGTCAGGCTCACAAAGCTGGGTCTCCGTCGTGACCAGGTGGGAGGGGCCTGGCTGAGGGCTCTCATCAGCAAGCTCTCCAACCCCCTCAGCAACCTCTCCAACACCCCCCTCCTCCTCCTCTGAATCATCCAACCCAAATGCCGAACCCACAGGCTGACCCTGAATCACAACAGTTATCAAAATCTGGCAAGTGAGAAAGTACCCCACTCCCCTCTCTATTGAACAGTCAAAGAAAGAAGGGAGGGTCCTTTTTGAAATATTTGTCACACCTCCATTTCTTCTGCGGGCTAAGCTACCTCTTATCTGACCGTTGCCTGGTGGCCCAGTGGGTAGAATGCAGCAGTTCAGCAGTTTGAATCTCACCAGCTCTAGGTTGACTCAGCCGTCCATCCTTCTGAGGTCGGTAAATTTGGGGGCAATATGCTGACTCTGTAAAAAGGCTTAGAGAGGGCTCTAAAGCACAATGAAGTGGTATATAAGTCTAAGTACTATTGCTATTGCTAACTCTGCCCACTGCCTGGAGTTTAATTCTCACTGGCTCAAGGTTGACTTAGCCTTCCATCCTTCTGAGGTCAGTATAATGAAAACCCAGATTGTTGGGGGCAATAGGCTGACTTTGTAAACCATTTAGCGAGGGCTGTAAAGTGCCATGAAGTGGTGTATAAATCTTCCTTCCTTCCTTCCTTCCTTCCTTCCTTCCTTCCTTCCTTCCTTCCTTCCTTCCTTCCTTCCTTCCTTCCTTCCTTCCTTCCTTCCTTCCTTCTGTAATTCTGCTGACTGCCAGCAGTTTGATCCTGACCATCTCAAAGTTGACTCAGCCTTCCATCCTTCCAAGGTCGGTAAAATGAGGACTCAGATGGAATATGCTGACACTGTAAACTACTTAAAGAGGCTGTAAAGCATCTTTTCCCTGTCTCCCAAGGTCATTCTCACATACTATTACAAAGGGTTACAATGGCTGGTCTATCTTTAATACACTTTCTGTAGCGCTCTCTCTCTCTCTCTCTCTCTCTCTCTCTCTCTCTCTCTCTCTCTCTCTCTCTCTCTCTCTCTCTCTCTCTCTCTCTCTCTCTCTCTCTCTCTCTCTCTCTCTCTCCATCTAGGCATTTCTCTTGTTTTTAGTTTCTTTCTCCACTTTCTACATTATTTTTTTTTGTCCTCTTGCTGCTAGTGGTGAGGTCTACTTCTCTGCTTTCCTGACTTTTTGCAACTTGGCTTGGGTCCCTTAATTGCATATGTTTCTTGGCATTTAATTCTGCAGTATTAACGTTTTTGCTCAGACGGCTTATAAGCCAGGGCTATTTTTAACACTTCTTCTGGGCTGAGGCCTTCCTTCCACATTCACTGTTTATGAGCTGGATGCCATTAATATCCTGTCCTTTATCGCATCAATGTCACGAAAAGCATAATTTTTAGTTATTGAGCGAAACTGTATGACCCTTTCAGATATTGGCTCAGTTGCCCTTTGCTGTTTCGATTTTATTGTACAAAACCTTTTGTTTTTCTTCTCAGATTTACCCCTGTAGATAATTTTTGCCAACAGCATTGTAAGTCTTACAGATATCTCGCCTTGCAAAATTGTCCCTCTTCTAGAGATAATTTCAAGCAATATTTCCATGTCCAAAGCCTTCAGAGAGCCCTCATTTCTCTCTCTCTCTCTCTCTCTCTCTCTCTCTCTTTTTTAACATATGTATTATGATTAGATCTTGAGTCAATTTGATTATTAGACAGAGACTTCCTCATCTGGAATATTTGCTTATTTAATATAGTATTCTTGTTAAATAAGGATGGGAAAGCTTATTTGTAGACCCATTATGTGAGGGAAGGAGAACCTGCCAGGTTATTCTTATTCTTATTTTTAATTTACTTTTCAGCATCTAGCCATTTTTTATGTTCAATCTTAGAACGATTTGACATTTGGGTTTTGTTGTTTTTTCTTTCTTTTTGTACACAAGAATTTTTTTTCCTTCGTTGTTAGCGCTGGATGTTCATTTTTCTGTTTATCTGTTTTGTATTGTCTTCTTGTTGGCAAAAGAAATAAATTAATTTTAAAAATACCAGGAAGATAGGCATCTGAGGTTAGAGATATATTAGATACATCTTCTCTATTGTGTTATTGTTGTTGTTTTTTCCAGATCTCTGTTTTTTTTCAAATAGCCATGTTACAAATTGTGCCTCTGGCTGTGGCATGTGCTGATGCTTAAAACATTGTCCTAGTGGACAATCACTTAGATATAAGCCAGCAGTCTGCTGCAGCTGCCAAAAAAGCCAACACAGTGTTAGGCGGCATTAACAGAGGGATAGAATCAAGATCACATGAAGTATTAATACCACTTTACAATGCCTTGGTAAGGCCACACTTGGAATACTGCATCCAGTTTTGGTCACTACGATGTAAACAAGATGTTGAGACTCTAGAAAGTGTACAGAGAAGAGCAACAAAGATGATCAGGGGACTGGAGGCTAAAACATACAAGGAACGGTTGCTGGAATTGGGTATGTCTAGTTTAATGAAGAGAAGGACCAGGGATGACATGATAGCAGTGCTCCAATATCTCAGGGGCTACCACAAAGAAGAGGAAGTCAAACTATTCTCCAAAGCACCTGAAGGCAGGAGAAGAAGCAATGGATGGAAACTAACCAAAGAGAGAAGCAACCCAGAACTAAGGAGAAATTTCCTGACAGTTAGAACAATTAACCAGTGGAACAAACTGCCTCCAGAAGCTCCAACACTGTTTTTAAGAAGAGACTGGACAGCTATTTGCCTGCAATGGTATAGGGTTTCCTGCCTGATCAGGGGGTTGGACTAGATAACCTCTGTCAGGAAATTTCTCCTTAGTTCTAGGTGGCTTCTCTCCTTGATCAGTTTCCATCCGTTGCTTCTTGTCCTGCCTTCAGGTGCTTTGGAGAATAGCTTGACTCCCTCTTCTTTGGGGCAGCCCCTGAGATATTGGAAGACTGCTATTATGTCCCCCCTCGTCCTTCTCTTCATTAAACTAGACATGCCCAATTCCAGCAACCGTTCCTTATATGTTTTAGCCTCCAATCCCCTGATCAACTTTGTTGCTCTTCTCTTATCTATGCGATAAGACTTTCTGATAAGCACTATAAGGTAATGAAGGAAAAAGTCTGGAAAGTATTAATTGAAGGCTTGTGGCCACAGGGACATCTCTTCTCCTTTGCCAACCATCTCAATTGGCCGTAGAAGCAACTTTTGTCTATGCCCAACACGTTCTGTTCTTGAATTTTCCACCAGCCTTACTGCATTCCTCTCCCTTCCAGCAAGATCCCATTTTCTCTTTCAATTAACCTGACGGAGACTAGTAAGCAATATAAACTTATTGATTAGCCAGCCAAATTTGCTCAGCCATCATTGATTGGCCTGCAATTAGGTCAAGGTGTTCTTTTATTAACAAAATAAATAAAAAAAAATCTAATTATGGTCTCTGTCTGCCTGTACAACATGCCATAACGACAACATGAAAAGTGGCTGATTAGAGCGGCGGTAGGTGGGTGTCACATTTGTAGTTAGAATGTAGAGGTTACCACTACTCTCGCCCGAACTTTTTCTTCAATTTCCTACCCTCCCACCCCCCCGCCTTCACCTGTTTACCAGCTAATGGTTGCCCTGAAGGCAACTAGATGGAGAAACAGAGTTTGATATTATCGCATATATTATAAGTTTGAATAAGAGATATTTTTGCCAAAAAGGAAGGGGAGAAAATAAAAAGATCCATCAACAAGGCAACAGCGCCTCAAGGAAGTGGTTGTATAGGTGCTAACACTTTGAATTTCATGCTCTGTTCTTTAGAAAAATGGCATTGCCACCAAAAACAAAACACAACAAAAAATGCCCCAAAGGCTAAATGCAAGGAAGAGAGGCCCCCATCACAAAAGTAACTGTATAGAACATGCCACAAGTGCATAGATTTTAACACAATAACCGAATAACAGAGTTGGAAGGGACCCTGGAGGTCTTCTAGTCCAACCCCCTGCTCAAGCAAGAGACCCTGTACCACTTCAGACAAATGATGTTTCCAATCTTTCTTAAAAACCTCCAGGGTTGGAACGCCCACTTCCAGAGGCAAATCATTCCACTTTTTCTCCCTTTATTATTCACGTTTTTCTAAAACGTCTTTGATTCACGCTGTGGAGCTTCAGGAAGGTCACCAAACCGGGAGGGGGGAGGGGAGGGGGGGATGGTCATTATATTTGGTTATAAAATTTGCAAAGAAGTATGAAGATTCTTGTGGCGTGTAGTTTTCTGATTTCTGCAGAATCCTTAACACCTTAAGTATCTTTAACTTTCTAAATGCTTCTTCCTTCACTCTAAAGACCAGGCATGGCCCAGCTGCAAACTTAGGCCTGAAGCTCAGATTTATGATTCTAATACAAAGTGTTCCCACCAGGGCTGAGAAAGTAGAAGTAGACTTTTTACGTTTTTATTACTTACCATTCTGGTTGTTGGCTTCTCTGCTACACTAAACAATAAATTATTTGAGCTGTGGTGACGCCGCAGTTGGGATGCAGTATTGCAGGCTAGCTCTGCCCACTGCCAGGAGTTCGATCCTGACCGGCTCAAGTTTGACTCAGCCTTCCATCCTTTTGAGGTCAGTAAAATGAGGACCCAGATTGTTGGAGGGGTGGGGGGCAATATGCTGACTCCGTAATCCATTTAGAGAATGCTGTAAAGCACCATGAAGGGGTATATAAGTCTAAGCGCTAAAGCTATTATTTCCTTTGCTCCAGCTGGCTTTCCAGATCTCTAGAGAATTCATTAAGTCCAGAATGTTCAGCTAATGTTTGGAAGTAGTTCAGACAACTCCCTCATTCACTGAATTATAGGAAGGAGGAGGGGGAAAAAATGGATCTTGCTTGAATCCAGCACCTAATCTGGGTCACATTAAAAACTCCAAATAAAGTACTTGATTGAAAAAAAGCATTTTATAAAACGCTCAGTTCTTTTCTCACATTTGAAGCTCAGGCTTTGATTGAAATCAGGCAGGACTCCTGCCACGATCAACAATCGAGATAGATTCCATCCTCTTTTGCGTGTGCGGTTAATTCATTACTTCGGGGGCCTTAATAAAAGACTGGAGGGTGGAATGCACCCACCTCACCCCATTCCATCCGTGCTATACCAGAGTCTTATCTTCAGCAATACTTGATAAAGCACCCGCAGTTTTATCTTCTCTCTGTCGTCTTGATATATGAAAGGAACTGTAACCGCATTTACTGACAGCTGCTCTAAAAATTCACTGCATTATTTATTTATTTTAATGGGCCAAGAATAGGATGAACTCAGAAGGGGTTTCCTGAGTACCGCCGTCTATTATATTGTCATCATGTAAGGGAATTTGGGACAAGCTATGAAAGATGCGTAGCTTTTAGATCAGCACCAGACTCCAGATGAGGAAACCAACTATTGTGTTGTGATTCAGGGTCAGCCTGTGGGTTCGGCAGTTGGGTCGGACGACTCAGAGGAGGAGGAGGAGGAGGGGGGTGTTGAAGAGCTTGATGAGAGCCCCCAGCCAGGCCCCTCTCAGCTGGTCATGACGCAGACCCAGCTGTGTGAGCCTGACAGCGTGGATGAAGATGACCCACAGCTGGCCCTGTTCAAGGATGCCCGACACAGGAGGCAGTCAATCAGGAGTAAACAGAGGAAGGCAATGGGGCTCCTCGGAAGGAGGCAGAGAGAAGCCACGCCCTGAACTGTATTTAAGGGGGAATGCGTGGGAGGGCTGGTTTGCTGAAGGCAACCGCTTGAATAGTTCCTGTTTCATAGTTCCTGTTTCATGGTTGGTGTCTGTTTTATGTGAATAAATTTGGCAGGCTTTATTCCAGCCTCTTGCCGTTTGTAAAGGGGTTGTCCCTGCCTTTTCTGCAGGGCCGGTAGCAGGCTGGTACAGAACATATTGTAGAACATTTACAACCCCTGATCAGACCATTTGGAGACAATATTCCTCCTCCTCCTCCTCTTCTTCTTCCTCCTACTCCTCCTAAACCTTTTTCCCCATATTCCTCATATTCTTCCTGTTTCATTCTTCAGTTATGTACCTTCTCTAGTTGTTTTTTTAAAGTTTTTGCAAAACAGTGGAATGTTGGAAAGGAATTGTGGGAAGGGAATTAGGACAGGCTCAACCTGTCTATCCATTAGAAAGATAATAATAAAGATGACAGAATAACAGAGTTGGAAGGGACCTTGGAGGTCTTCTAGTCCAACCCTCTGCTTGAGCAGGAAACCCTATAGCATTTCAGACAAATGGTTGTCCAATCTCTTCTTAAAAGCTTCCAGGGTTGGAGCACCCACAACTTCTGAAGGCAAGTCGTTCTATTAATTGTTCTGACTGTCAGGAGATTGTTTCTTAGTTCTAGGTTGCTTCTCTGCTTGATTGGTTTCCAACCATTGCTTCTTGTCCTGCCTTCAGGTGCTTTGGAGAATAGGTTGACACACACACCCCTCTTCTTTGTGGCAGCCCCTTAGAGATTAGAATACCACTATCATGTCACCCTGATCATGTCACCTGCTGTCATGTCACCTCTATCATATCAGTGACAAAGTTTTCTAAAAGCTGAAAAGAACAGGACCAAATATGATAGTGAAGGAGCAGTTGGCCAAAATATAACCCAGTTTCAAAATGAGCAAGACCAAATGGGGAGGAGGGGGCTATGGGAAAAAAGAAATCTGAAAATTTCTCCTAGTGCATCCCTATGGGTAGAATAATAAGCCAGTGGCTTGAACTACCAGAGACTGCCAGGCTTCCCCCATCCAAGCTGTACAGTCCAGAGAAAAACCTTCCAGATTTCTCCAGAAACTTCTATTCCTAGAATGATAGGTTTGCCAGTAAAATTCCTTCCCAGCCATTTATTCATTTTGCAGAGGACTACAGAGATTTAAAACATCTGTTTAGCCTTGGGTATATGAGGGATAGATAGGAAAAATGCTGTCGGCTTTCTAAATTCTGTTATTATAGTCCGTATCAAAACAGTAGAATTCCAGTTTTTTCGTTTTTTGTTTTGATGGCTTCTTTTGACCTCATCTACACATTTATCTGACACATTTCCACCTTTCACTAAAATAAAATCACAAGGCAGCAGAAACTGTCCTGAGAAATGCTAAGGAAGAGATTGAAGCAATTCTGGATCCTTAAGTCGTTTCTTCCAAAAGGCAGAAATAAAACTTCGGATGACATCAGCACAAAAACAGTCTTCTAATTCTTGATCTCACCTAAACAAAGCTAGCAGGTTGGGGAGCAATGAGACCTGTGACCCAAACCCAACTCTGATTCAAGTAAAGAGCCAGACAGGCCAGGGGATGGGGATAGAAATTAAATGAATCCTTCATCTCATTTCAGATGCATAAGACATTGTCCTCAACAGCAGCTCTGAGCTACAACCCAACTTGCACAGTGAACAAAGTACCCTTTACTTAAATTATTTACCGATTTATATACCCAATGAAAATTAAACACGCTTTATCTTACCCTGCAAAGAGTAGCTGAAGCATTGCATATTTATGCGCTCATTAAAATTTAAATGAGAATCTATTAAAATGGGAGCCTGCTTATCAACAGCATGTGGGGTCGGATTCTCAAGGAACCATGTTTTCACAAGTGCTGGGCTTGGCTGCCCAAGTCTAGGACTATTGGCCCCTAGCCCCCTTCCCCTTTGTACTCCCTACTGTGGGGTCCTGGGTGCTCTCTGCGCCTGCGGAGATTTTTTTACCCAACTACGTCATATCATCAGAAAGCACCAATCCTCAAGCCTTAGCTAATGGGTTGGTTTATTCAGCGATGCGTTTGCTTGTTTTCTTGGCTGTCCACGATTTTTCAGGAGTCTTCTCCAACATCAAAGTTGACAAGTGTCACTCATCTTCCTATCCTGCTTCTTCAAATTCCAGTCAGCCTGTGGCACAAGCCTTATTCTTTCCTTTCCTTTCCTTTCCTTTCCTTTCCTTTCCTTTCCTTTCCTTTCCTTTCCTTTCCTTTCCTTTCCTTTCCTTTCTTTTCCTTTCTTTTCCTTCTCTCTCTCTCTCTCTCTCTCTCTCTCTCTCTCTCTCTCTCTCTCTCTCTCTCTCTCTCTCTCTCTCTCTCTCTCTCTCTCTCTCTCTCTCTCTCTCTCTCCTGCCAAGCTCTAATGCTTCAGTTCATAAGAAAAGATAAGTGACATTTTAGGTAGCTGGCGAAAAATAAAGCAATGCCTTCCAGGTCACAATCTAATCTCAAACTCCCAACCATGTTAGTCTGAACCAAGATAAAGCCAAGGTAAACTTAAGCCCCTTTCTGAGGATTGCTTCTTAGCCACCTTAAAATGTCACACAAAGGCAAGGAAGTAAATTGTGGGGCCCTTGTGCTATAAGTCCTTCCTCAGCCCGCAAAGAATATTCCAGCCTCCCAATCGCCTGAAACAGAGTTCGTTTCATTCTGCAGAGCTTCTGTGACACCTCATTCTAAGACTGAGCTTCAGGCTTCCCTTCTCTCTGGCAGCTGCTAACACAGCCGCTTGCTATGAAAATGCTTGCAAACGCAATTTGCCTGGTAATGCAATATTTAAGCTGGGAAGAAATGGCTCCCTGCAATTTCTCACGGATTGTCCAATTTTAACAATACCCTCGTAAGCTAATAATGTCTACATGTGTGGAGAGAGAGAGAGAGAGAAAGAGAGACAGGAGATAGTTAAATGACAATATATTTCCAGACTTGACAGAAAATTGTTCTGTATTGTCTTCCAGAAGTGGTTGTGCCCCGAAGCAGCAAAAGAAATTGACAGTGCAAATTATTAAAAGGATGACAGTTCCAGGATCTTTCCCCCACCCCATTCTTTCCAAAGGCAGCAACATATGTGAGAACTTTCATTCTACCATCTCATTCAAGAACTTATCATTTACCACTGTGACTGAAGAGGGTCTGGAAAACTGGTTGAAAATTATTTATGATGCATTAGGAGAGACTGTCCAAGAATTGCCACCCATTTAAGATGCTGACAAAACTTATTGCAACCCTTTAGAATAGGGATTGGCAGCTATGGCCCCTTTACAAACTGTGGACTTCAGCTCCCATAGTTGCTCACCCCTGGTTCAGAAGAAAAGATCTGGAGTGTCTTAAGGCACCACGGCATCATAACTGCACCCAAAGTCTCACATGCACCAGAGACTCCTAAAGACCTCAACCAAATCTTTCTAGAAAGAGTGCAGGGAAGAGCAACAAAGATGGTTAGGGGACCGGAGGCTAAAACCTATAAGGAACAGTTGCTGGAATTGGGTATATCTAGTATAATGAAGATAAGGACGAGGGGTGACATGATAGCAGTGCTCCAGTATCTCAGGGGTTGCCACAAAGAAGAGGGAGTCAAGCTATTCTCCAAAGCACCTGAAGGCAGCACAAGAAGCAACGGATGGAAACTAACCAAGGAGAGAAGCAACCTAGAACTAAGGAGAAATTTCCTGACACTGAGAACAATTAACCAGTGGAACAACCTGCCTCCAGAAGCGGTGAATGCTCCAACACTGGAGGTTTTTAAGAAGAGACTGGACAGCCATTTGCCTGAAATGGTATAGGGTTTCCTGCCTGAGCAGGGGGTTGAATTAGAACACCCTTCCAACTGTGTTATTCTATTCTGTATCAAATATTGTACACTTATAGTAGGAATGCTGCAGACTTTTGATCTGGCAATTCAGTCCCGAAGCAATTCAATCAAACTGATCAATCAAATTGGTATGCCACGTCAAAACAAATGGATGATGCTAAAACAACCAGCTCGGAGGACTGACTTCCTTCAGGTGCGTTCCCATTGATTTTGGGTGATGGTGTGGAGAAACAAAAATGGCTCCTCGCACACCAATCCAGAAAGCTGACTCCAACAGATTCACGGATTGGATTTGAACTTCCCGATCAAATGAAATCGATTCCCAAAATCAAAGCGAATTCATTTCTAAACCAAGTCAATAATTCCAGAGAGTTTTTGCCTCAGGCGCTTGCTCCTAAACAAAAGGGGGAATAAATGACAGATCAAACATTAAACTCAGTGGGAAACTTTAGAACAGTACCTCCCCACAACCTTTTGGGCACCAGGGACCGGTTCCGTGGACAGAGGTTTTTCTGCGGTCTGGAAGGGGTGTGGTTTTGTGTGCTGCCTGCATCCCACGGATGGGGCTTTGCTTGTTTGTGCGGACCGGTTGCTGGCATGCCGCGGCCCAGTGCTAGTCCACAGCCCAAGGGTTGGGGACCCCTGCTTTAGAATACCTATACTCTCTCATCCCATCTTATCTCATAGGACATTTAGAGGAATAAAAGGGGCTCAGGTATAAAAGGTATCAAACTCCAAGAGGGAAGAAATATAGATAAAAAAATTATGATAGCAGGGAGAATAGTGGGATGTGTTGGGAAGTGTATGTCAAACATTGTTGAGAGGTTTTCAGATTCACCTTTCTTGTCTGACTCCTTTGATGCATTTACAATCAAAGGGGGTAGATGCCACCTCCAGATTTGATGGTTGGGGGGTTGTCAGAGAATTTTTAATTGTAATTTTATTTAATTGGGTTTTAATTGGAGTTTAATAGGGGTTTTATTTTGTTCAAGGACTAAATTTAATTATTTTAATTGTTCTTAACTTTTGTAATTTGTATTGTTATTTTAAATTCCTTGTGAACTGCCCTGAGTCCTACGGGAGAAGGGCGGTATATAAGTCCAATAAACATAAACATAAGTTGTTGAGGTCTAACTTAACAAGATCCTTCTTATAGTTCCGATATACAGGTAGTCCTCGCTTTACAACAGTTCATTGAGTGACTCTTCAAAAGTACAACAGCACTGAAAAAGTGACTAATGACCTTTTTTTCCACACTTAGGACCACTGCAACATCTGCATGGTCATGTGAACAACATTCAGATGTTTGGCAACTGGCACGTACTTATGACGGTTGCAGGGTCCCCTTTTGTGACCTTCTGAGAAGCAAAGTCAACGCGGAAGCCCGATTCACTTAACTGGGTTATGAACTTACCAACTGCAGTGATTTGCTTAACAAAGGTGGCAAGAATTCGCGTAACCAATGTCTCACTTAACCACAAAAACTTTGAGCTCAAAGGTGGTCGTAAGTCAAGGACCACCTGAACAGGAAAGAAATCAGCTAGGGGGGAAAAAGTGTATTCTTACCTCGTTCAGTGTCATAGAGATATACGAATTTTTCCCAGTTATAGTAGGTCAGAAGGCTTAAGATGGCCCCTTTCAGAGCCGGCCGCATCTGGATGACAAACTGGACCTCAGCATCGGTTGGAAAGCTGGGCGTGATGAAGGACGTATGCAGCGCCCCGCAAAAGGAGGTCAGTGTGTTCATTGACATCTGGTCATAGAATCCAAAGATGGCATAGACTCCTCTGGAGAACTGGGAACAGACTAGGAAGAACAGAAGAACAAAGTAATTAGCATGGAGGGATGTCCAGGAGGAAGGATCCCAACACTTTGGAAACAGTGGATCCCCTTGAAGAGCCTTGGAAGAGCAGTGGGCTAATGCCTCCTTAAGTAACACCAGCTGCCTGCAATTAGGTTCGAGTCCCACCAGGCTCAAGGTTGACTCAGCCTTCCATCCTTCTGAGGTAGGTAAAATGAGGACCCAGATTGTTGGTGGCAATAAGCTGACTTTGTAATAATGCCGCTTGGGTGTGTGTGAAAGCCCTAATAAGCAGGCATATACATAGAATGAAGGCTAGTGCTAAGCTTGTAAGCTGCCCTGAGTCTTCGGAGAAGGGCGGGATATAAATGGAATTAAAATTAAATTAAATTAAATTAAACTCTGGATCCCTTAATCTCCACTGAAGAGGTGGCCTAGCCTGGTAATGAAACGTTTGGAAACCAACCCATAGGCTCGGTGAACAAACCTTCGTCCTCATCTTACGCCCGGGGTACAGATATTCGCCACTATGGCAAACTTTGGAAATAGCAATAGCACTTAGATTTCTATACCGCCCCATAGTGCTTCACGGCCCTCTTTAAGTGGGTTACAGAGTCAGCGCATTGCCCCCAACAATCTGGGTCCTCATTTTACCAACTTTGGAAGGACAAAGGCTGAGTTAACCTTGAGCCAGTCGGAATCGCTGGCACTTAGCAGAGTTATGGATGGAAGGAAGGAAGGAAGGAAGGAAGGAAGGAAGGAAGGAAGGAAGGAAGGGAGGGAGGGAGGGAGGGAGGGAGGGAGGGAGGGAGGGTAATAGCAATACCTCTTAGACTTATATACAGCTTCACAGCGCTTTACAGCCCTTCTCTAAGCAGTTTACAGAGTCAGCCTCTTGCCCCCAACAATCTGGGTCCTCATTTTACCGACCTCGGAAGGACGGAAGGCTGAGTCAACCTTGAGCCAGTCAGGATCAATCTCCTGGCAGTGGGCAGAGTCAGTCTGCAATGCTGCATTCTAGCCACTGCGCCACCACAGCTCTTGTAAAAACAGGAGGTTTCAATTCTGATGACTTAAAAGTCTTTGATGAACAGTTGATGAGCTAGGATTAGGTCAGGACATAATAGCAATCTTCCAGTACTTGAGGAGCTTCCACAAAGAAGAAGGGAGGGTCAACCAACTCTCCAAAGCACCAGAAGGCAGGACATGCATTTTCCAAAACCAAGTCCAGTTGCCTTTTGAAAAAGCACCTTTGGGACAACGGTAACTGGTCTTGCCTTTCAGCTACTAATACAAACAACTCCTGTGGACTAGACAACCTCTACTTTCTGGCATCAAAAGGCCTTTCTCCCCTGCCTTTGTGGAGTTCAGAAAAAGTAAAGATAGTAGGGTGGTGATTGCGTTAATAGATCCTTGCTTCTATGTAAAGTGCGGCTGCAGACAGAATAAGCAGCTCATAAATGGGTTGTTAAATAAGCAATTTTAGCAAGTCAAGATGAAGCAAGCAGTCATAAAGTTTCTTTAGAAGAAACCCCAGCCCCATTAGCCTTATCTTCTTAATAATTAGGGCTCCTTAGAAACACTTTCCAATTTTACACACTTACATTGAGTACTTATTTCGGGGAGGGGGGGGCTAAATATATATTTTTTAAAACCCACATAAAATAAGGACACTAATCACATTTATTTTCGCCTTTTCCAGTGCAGTACATGAAAGGACCGTCCTTTGGATAAGGCAGGGAAGGGCTGTCAACCCTTTGAATGTGGGAAATTCTCTCTCCGTTGTCACAGTTGCTTGCAGTCTCGAGTGTGTGAATGTCGAAACTGTGTTCCAGCAGGCCGGAAGCACCCAAGGTCACCGGTTTTGCTCCAACCGTTCTCACGTGCCAAGGCCGAGGCCCTTGTGGGAGATGACAAACATCTCCTGCCATGGTGACCTTGTCTCCTGAAACCTCCTCACAAGAACATGAAAAGCTCGCCACATGGGGTGACCTTGTGCGGGTTTCTCCCGTTGTGTTTAAAAAGCCTCTGATTTGTGACATGGTGGGGAAGGTTTCACAAATAAACGCAAGCCCCAGAAGGCCAACCTAGCCGAATGCAACCACGTCAGGGAAGCGAATGACACGGTCAAAACACGCTTAAAAGATCCATCAATAAACAGCACAATCTAGCAAATTCTTGGTGTGAGAGAGATGTTTGGGGCTATCAGTACACGCAGCCCACAACTTACAATCATTGCTAAGCCATTGCTAAGCAAAGAGCTTGTTGAGTCAGCCGTACCTGATTGTTATGATTTTTCTATTGGTTGTTAAACAAATTGCACAGTCGTTAGGCAAAGGAAGTTTGCTTGCCGGAAGCCAGCTGGAAATGCCGCACGTGGCGATCGTGTGACCTGGGCACTTTGCAACCATTGCGAACATATGCCGATTGCCAAGCACCTGAATTTGGATCACGTGACTACGGGGATGCTGTAACAGCCGTAAGTGCAAGGACAGTCATCAATCCTTATTTTCAGTAACTGTAACTTTGGATGCTAAACGACTACTTGTCCGTCAAGGGCTATCTGCAATTCCCAAGATTGTAAGGATCAATATATAGGTGAACAAGGATACAGGCCGTCCTTGGCTTATGACCGCAGTCGAGGCCCAAAATTTCTATTGTGAAGTGAGACGTCTGTCAGGTGAGTTCTGCCCCATTTTACGACCTTGCTCGCCACGGTTTTTAAGGGGAACCCTGCGGTTAAGTTAGTAAAACGATTGTTAAGTGGATCTGTTTTCCACCCCTGACTTGGCTAGTCAGAAGATTGCAGAACGCTGCAACCGTCGTAAATGTGAGTCCAGCACCCAAATGTAAGCTGGGAGATTGTGGGAATGCTGCAACGGTGGTAAGTGTGAAAACACGTTCGTAAGCCGCTTTTCTCGGTGCCATCACTAAATGAACAGCTGGTCTAGATCTGTGTCAGAGACTGTGTTTTATTGAAGTACGCCAGCCAATACCTGCGCAGGTAACTAAGCAGAAACAGGCCTTTCTCAGGTGCTTCTCAAATGCTACCGAATGTTGCCGGAAGCTTTCTTTTTTAAAAAATTTGGAAAACAAATGGAAACAGACCCATTTCTCCAGGTCAACGGAGAATTAGTTGGTTCTGGCAGCAGACGGTGGCTTCATTTGACCCACATTGTTTGTTTGTTTGTTTGTCCCTTGGGATTAGTTGTTTGTGTCATTTGCTGGTATTAAGCCATCTGAAGGACCACTGCAGCAGACCAACAAAAGGTATCTGGGAACGGTATTAAAAAAAATAAGCATAGCCTCTGTGTGTGTGTGTGTGTGTGTTTCTCTCTCTCTCTTTGCATTCTGGAACTCTGCTCACAAAGCCCAAATTTATGTCATCTCTGAGTCATGAATCTGCTGGCTTTCTCCCTCTTCAACCCCCCACCCCACCCCCACTCCCCTGGCAATTGCCTGAATGCTGGAGATTATGCAACCATTTGTTGGGGAGAAGAAAGTAATGAGCTACACTGGTGGCTCTTCCCCTCTCCCTCCCTTTCTCTCTCTCCCTTTCTCTCTCTTCCCCTCTCCCTCCCTTTCTCTCTCTCCCTTTCTCTCTCTTCCCCTCTCTCTCCCTTTCTCTCTCTCCCTGTCTCTCTCTTCCCCTCTCCCTCCCTTTCTCTCTCTCTCCCTCTCTCTTTTCCCCATCTCCCTCACTTTCTCTCTCCCTCTCTCACTTTCGCCCTCTCCCTCCCTTTCTCTCTCTCTCCCTCTCTCTTTTCCCCATCTCCCTCACTTTCTCTCTCTCCCTTTCTCTCTCTCCCTTTCTCTCTCTTCCCCTCTCCCTCCCTTTCTCTCTCTCTCCCTCTCTCTTTTCCCCATCTCCCTCACTTTCTCTCTCTCCCTTTCTTCCCCCTCCCTTCTTTTATCTCTCCCTGTCTCTTCCCCTCTCTCCTTTTCTCTCCCTCTCTCTCTTCCCCCTCTCCCTCCCTTTCTCTCTCTCCCCCTCTCTCTTTTCCCCATCTCCCTCACTTTCTCTCTCTCCCTTTCTCTCTCTTCCCCTCTCCCTCCCTTTCTCTCTCTCCCTTTCTCTCTCTTCCCCTCTCCCTCCCTTTCTCTCTCTCCCTTTCTCTCTCTTCCCCTCTCCCTCCCTTTCTCTCTCTCCCTTTCTCTCTCTTCCCCTCTCCCTCCCTTTCTCTCTCTCTCCCTCTCTCTTTTCCCCATCTCCCTCACTTTCTCTCTCTCCCTTTCTTCCCCCTCCCTCCTTTTATCTCTCCCTGTCTCTTCCCCTCTCTCCTTTTCTCTCCCTCTCTCTCTTCCCCCTCTCCCTCCCTTTCTCTCTCTCCCCCTCTCTTTTCCCCATCTCCCTCACTTTCTCTCTCTCCCTTTCTCTCTCTTCCCCTCTCCCTCCCTTTCTCTCTCTCCCTTTCTCTCTCTTCCCCTCTCCCTCCCTTTCTCTCTCTCCCTTTCTCTCTCTTCCCCTCTCCCTCCCTTTCTCTCTCTCCCTTTCTCTCTCTTCCCCTCTCCCTCCCTTTCTCTCTCTCTCCCTCTCTCTTTTCCCCATCTCCCTCCCTTTCTCTCTCCCTCTCTCACTTTCCCCCTCTCCCTCCCTTTCTCTCTCTCCCCCTCTCTTCCCCTCTCCCTCATGATTTGACGGTATCTAAGAAAATAGATAGGGATTTTAACCATTTAATTATTTAGCTGTTTTAAGTTAGACAATGGAGAAGCCTTTTTTTCCCAACAGCCCATCTATATGTAATCTTCCATTCTGTGCAGATGAAATTTCCTTTTTGTCAGCCAGTAAGCATATCTCGTCAGCTCCCGAAGTCTCAGAAAGAGGATGGGCAGACAATTAAAAAAGAAGAGGGGAGAAAGAAAGGTAGGGAACCGAACAAGGAAGAACGGCTTTGCTAAAACACAAAGCTGGGCCAAGTTGTTACAATTAAAGTTTCTGAGCTACGGGGGGGGGGGACCCCGAGAATATCATATTTGCTGCAGATATGTTTAGTCTGGTTTGTGTTAAATTTTTAATGATTATCTTTATTCCAATATACGCATGATTTTAGAAGTTGCTTAGAGCCGGATGACACTGAGCAACGTATAATTTTTTTTTTAAATTCCATTTATATCCCGCCCTTCTCCGAAGACTCAGGGCGGCTTACAAGCTTAGCAGTAGCCTTCATTCTATGTATATGCCTGCTTGTTAGGGCTTTCACACACACCCCAAGCGGCATTATTACAAAGTCAGCTTATTGCCCCCAACAATCTGGGTCCTCCTTTTACCTACCTGGGAAGGATGGAAGGCTGAGTCAACCTTGAGCCTGGTGGGACTCGAACCTGCACTAATGGCAGGCAGCTGGTGTTACTTAAGGAGGCATTAGCCCACTGCTCCACCAAGGCTCCAATGCAGGCAGTTCTTACAACCACAATTGAGCCCAACGCTTCTGTTGCCAAGTGGAGCATTTCTGAACTGAGTTTTGCCCCATTATACAACCTTTCCTGCCACAGTCGGTTACGAGATCGCTGCAGTTGTTAAGTTAGTAACACGGTTGTGAAGCGAATCTGGCTTCCCCATTGACTTCGCTTGTCAGAAGGTCGGCCAAAGGGGGTCCCCTGACATGGGAACACTGTGACCGTCATCAATATGAGTCAGTTGCCAACATCTACATTCTTTTTATCACCTGGCTGTGGGGAAGCCACGAAATGAACCTAAGTCACTTTTTTCAGGACCGTTGTTAACTTCAACCGGTCACTAAACAAACTAAGTCAAGGACTAGCTGTACAGTATTAAATCCTAGGATTCGGGGCAATGCAATCAGATGTTAGATTCTGATAGATGCTGTTTTTGCATAGGTCGAAAGATGGTTAAGTCAGCCCTGTGAGACTGGGAAAGCTACTGTGATTTCTCTCAACTCATGCATCTACGCCTCTCCGTTTTGTTCAGATCTGAAAGACCAGATCAGTGATGGCGAAACTTTTAGACACCCAGTGCCCAAACTGCAACCCCAAAACCCACTTATTTATCACCGGGTGCCAGGTGGGTGTGGCCACAGTGGTCATGGCAGACTGGGTAGGCGGGGCCAGGACGGTGGGGGCAGTCCCTCGCCATCTCCAGGACACAGCATGCATGCCCACAGAGAGGGCTCTGAGTGCCGCCTCTGGCACGCGTGCCATAGGTTCACCACCACTGGACTAGATCTTCAGTAAGCCTTGTTTCTTTTCTTTTTTTCTTGTATAGATTTTATTAGTTTTCATAGAGTTAGGAATAAGGTGGGGTCGGGGTTAGGGTTAGGGTTGGGGTTTTTCCAATTAACATTCTCAATATTTAGCAAACAGCATAATGTCTGGGCTCATGTGTTTGACAAACAATAATAGTTCTAGTTAATTATCATAAACAATATGTTAATTAATCATTCAATAGCCTTCTTGTTAACATATATTCAAAATTACATATCACATTCCTTTCTCTCCGACTCCTTTTTCTAGCCATGGATAGAAATTATCCCATGTTCTAAAGTACAGCGAGTCTTCGTTCTCTAAGCCTTGTTTCTATGCTGAATGCTTCTTTGTCTCGTTCAACTGAATTTTTCATGTGTGCGCACCCACATGCACGTGTATATATTGACAAGGAGCTTCAACTGCAGCATTGTTATTTTCCAAAGCCCCAGAAGTCAAGGCAAGAAACTATGGATGGAAACCAATCAAGGAGAGAAGCAACTTGGAATTAAGGAGAAGCTTCCTAACAATGAGGACAATTAGCCAGTGGAACAACTGGCCACCAGAAATCGTGGGTGCCCCATCACTGGAGGTTTTTAAGAAGAGACTGTGCAGCCACCTGTCTGAAATAATAAGAATGGAATGGAATGGAATGGAATGGAATGGAATGGAATGGAATGGAATGGAATAGAATAGAATAGAATAGAATAGAATAGAATAGAATAGAATAGAATAGAATAGAATAGAAGAATAAAATAGAATAGAATAGAATAGAATAGAATAGAATAGAATAGAATAGAATAGAATAGAGTAGAAAATATAGAATAGAAAATATAGAATAGAATAGAATAGAATAGAATAGAATAGAATAGAATAGAATAGAATAGAATAGAATAGAATAGAATAGTTGAAAATAACCTTGAAGGTCATCTAGTCCAACCCTCTGCTCAAGCAGGAAACCATATACCATTTCAGACAAGTGGCTGTCCAGTCTTTTCTTAAACACTTCTAGTGTTGGAGCATTCACAACTTCTGGAGGCAGGTTGTTCCACTGGTTAATTGTTCCAACTGTCAGGAAATGGTATACGGTCTCCTGCTTGAGCAAGGGATAGGACTAGAAGACCTCTAAGGTCCCTTCCAGCTCCATTCTGATCCATCATACTTTGAATCAATGCTTCAACTAGCAAGCAGTTAAGACTTTTATAACACAGAGGGAAGGAAGGAAAGAAAAAAGGAAATCAATTGGTTATGTCAGATACCTGGTAGACAGGGGGTGTAATGTAGTAATTTTAGTTTATTTCTATTAACAGGAAACTTTGATGCAACATCCTGTGTTGCATTCGGGGATCTATTTGAAGATAGCTCTTGCAAGGAAGCAAAGCCATAGGGAGTTATTGTTGAATTTTCAAACGATACAGCAAGATTCCATCAAACTCCCAAAGCATCTTTGCTGAAAGCTTTCCTGGCAGATATAGTGTTATTACATCTTCTCAGGGTCTCCAAAGGAAATTAATCAAGATTTTTTTCAACCAAAAAAATATATCTAAAACGAGTAGCTGGGTTAAGATTTAATGCATTGCAATCTTTGGTCATGAGCTGTAATCTGGAAGGCTAACTATGCTTTTCACACTGACTTTTACACCAGTGGATTGCTCTTAATAAAGCAAGAATTTGTTGTTGTTTTTTCCTTCCTGCAGATCTCTTCATACCTTAAGGGGAAAAAGTCAAGATTGTGTTCCCACAGTTATTGGTTAACTGTAGGTTTTTTTTCCCCTGTTCAGGTTGGAAACTCCCCCAAGGCTAATTAAATACAAAAATTTCTGTTTTGTGACACTTAAGGATAACCATGTTTGGAGACAACTCTGAATTCCCGGTAACATCGGTCCAATAGCATCAGACTTAGCTTTTGTGCTCCCTTAAGGCTCCGATCTTCCACTGCTTTGGGAGAAATGAGCCTATCGCTGTTATTTCAACTAAGGAAAGTGCTAAAAGTAGAATTTGGAGAGACGGTAAAACAAAAAACGAAAAAGGAATTGTGCAAGTTATAAGCAGAGCCGATTAGTAGCAGCCGAGCCAATTTTCTTTTCAATGCCTGGTTTGGCTCATAATAATTAGCTTGCCTGAATATCAAGCATTCCAGCCATTCTTTGCTAAAAAAAATGCATTTTGCAAGATTGAATAGGCCATCCTTTAATTTGGAACACTGTCAAAGAAGAAACATTTCCATCAAAAGAGCCCTGGGGGCAGAGAAATCCCTCGACACACACACACAAAAGTAAAGCCTGGGGTGCTTTTTCAAGAGGCAAGTCGACTTCCTTTGTTTTTTTCCTTGAAGATGTTTCACTTCTCATCCAAGAAGCTTCTTCAGTTCTGGACTGAAGAAGCTTCTTGGATGAGAAGAGAAATGTTTTCAAGGACCAAAAAACCTCAAGAAAGTCTAGTTGCCTTTTTGGAAAATGCACTTTAGGGATAATCATGACCTGGATGACTGAGAATCTCCACACTCACCTCCAAATATAAACCCGAAATAATGGGCAAAATTAAAGTCAATTCCATGTATCATTTTCGTCCATTTACATCGTTCGTGCGATGTGGAAAATATTTGTGGTGATCGTTGAGGTTACTGAGGATCTCTCCAAGCAAGCCAAGTTCCAGACTAGCTTTTTCTAGTCTAGTGGACTTGAGATGTCAGGGTACATAACCTTTTATGGACAAAGGGCCTTACCAGACAATTAAACGGAGCACTGAATGAAACAGATGTGTCAAGCATTGAATTCCAAAATGTAAATGAGATCAGGAGAAAGGACAGAAAACTAAAATGGATCTCCCTGAAAAGAAATGAAATTGACCATCGCAGGGCATCTCTTTGCTTCATAAATTTTGTTTTCCTGATTGCATCAACATCACAATTTGCTGGCACCTTCTCAACCAGTCTTAGGGGGGGGCATGCATATCTTTCAGAGGGCCCTGGGCTGGGTCCTGCATCCAGCTCACTCCAATCAACCCCAATACTTTGGACCCACAGCCACTCAAAACATCTGGCAATGAGCGCTCCAGATGTTGCATTCAGCACCGGCACTCAAAAGGATAGGTAAAGGTTCCCACACACATGCATGCTAGTTGTTTCCAACTCAACTCATCTCTGTTTCAAAGCCGAAGAGCCAGCACTTCTCCGAGGACGTCTCTGTGGTCATGTGGCCGGCATGACTGGACGCCAAAGGCGCACGGAACGCTGTTACCTTCCCACCGTAGTGGTCCCTATTTTTCTACTTGCATTTGCTTTCGAACTGCTAGGTTGGCAGAAGCTGGGACGAGTAACAGGCACTCACTCTGTTACATGGCACTCAGGATTCGACCCGCCAAACTGCTGACCTTCAGATCGACAAGCTCAGCATCCTAACCCACTGAGCCACCTTGTCCCTCCTCAAAAGGATAGCTTCCTACATATCCATCTTCCTCTCAATGAGGAAGAAAAGCCATCCAGCCAGAGTGTTACAAAGCTTCCTCAATGTAAATTATGCCTAATCAGTATTTATCAGGCTTGGTTAATTGGCACATTACAAAAGAGATGTCTGAAGTACTGTACTCATAATGAGGATGCCGAACAACAAGGGCAGCAATCAGACAATGAGCATCTGATTACAGAAACAGGAAGTCGCTGGGTTTCCTGAATATGTCACACTTCAAGGGAAGAGACAGAGTACCAATTGATGCATCTGTCAAAGGGGAGGGGGAGGCCAGCGCAAGGTGTATTGAAATCTAGCCGAACAAGATTCAAGCTCTTCCCCCCAGCTAAAGACATCAGCAAGGAAAGACCCCTCCCCTTTCTCTCCACAAGCTTTATCTTACAATGTTATCTTTTTCGGCTAGCAAACCATTAGTGTCAGCGCACATAAGAGTCACCCATTCTTTTAAAAACAGCAAGGAGATGGACCTTTTTATTTGTTTTATTTCTATCCTGCGTCTATTATTATTATTATTATTATTATTTACCAATAACCCAAGAGGGTGAACGTATATAATACTCCCTCCTCTTCCTCCTCCTCCGATTTTCCCCAGAACAATATCCCTGTGAGGTGAGTTGCATGGAGAGAATGAGAGACTAGCCCAAAGTCTCCCAGTTGGCTTTCATGCCTAAGGCAAGACTACAATTCAGGGTCTCCTGGGGATTGGACCAAAATCATCCAGCTGGCTTTCATGCCTAAACTGGAACGAGAGAACTCACCATCTCCTGCTGATTGGCCTAAAGTCATCCAGCTGGCTTTCATGCCTACGGCGAAACTAGAACTCACAGCTGCCACTTTCTAGCCTGGGTGCCTTAACCCTTAGACCAAAATGGTTCTCAGCGTTTATGTGGACGACACAGTGGCGTCTCAGTACTGGACTCAGATTTCATACAAGCCGAGACAAGAACATTGGGGCAGGAGTCTGATGTAAGAGCTTATGCTCCCAGAATTCAGGTCTATGACAATTCGCCGTGGCCAACTCACCACGGCCAACTCGTTGCTGGACAAAAGTTACACTAGAAATGGTGGAATGGTATCATTAAAGAAAGGAGGCAAAAAAAAAGAAGGGACAGAATGAAATGCAATCGACCAAAATTAAAATATTTTTTCTAATCTATTTTTAAATGATTTAATAGAAGTGTGAAATTGTTCCGCGGTGAGTTGGCCGCGGCAAGTGGTCCCATTCGCCCAGAATTCCTGGGGCCTAGTCTATGCCCTGTGCTCCTTATTCTGATTACGCCCTTCCAAGGAGGAGTTATGATACTCCCTCTCCTGACTTTCTGCCATCCAAACATTCATTTGTGGCATCCGAAGTGCATTAGACAACAGCATCCTTCACACTTCCTCGTTTAGCAAACTGGAATTGAGCAATTTTACCAGTGGATGAAGAGATTAAGTGAAGTGCCTCTTCAAACAGAGAGCAATAAAAGACTTCACTTCCTAGGAAGCATCAATTTCTCCCCCTCCCCGAAGAGAAGGAGGCAGTTGGGGTGCCTGCCGCTAGTCTTCTTGCACATTTTTAATCTTTAATCGAACGAAAGAGGGGTGACTCTTCTCCTCTATCCAAACACCCCAAACGGCCAACTAACCCGGTTATCAGTCAGTGTTAGCTTGGTACTGCACAAAAGCAGCCGAGGCAGCCAAACAACTCGTGAAACTGAATGGAAAGAAAGGTTTTGTTTTGAGTGCCAAAGGCATATAAATAGAATTCATCCCGAAGGTAAGTGACAATAAAATGGAACTGTGCCAGCAGCATTCGTCATCGTCCAGGCAAATAACAAGAGAGGGGAAGATTTCATATCAGGGGGAAGAGCTTCGTATCAATCAATCTAGAATATGAACTCACTGCATCTCTGAGTATTAACCATATCCCACTATTGTATTTAAAAAAAATCCCGGAGCAATGTATGATCATAGAGCAAAAACCCAGGCAGTATTAGACTTATGACTGCAATTCAGGCCAACTTTCATGTTGCTAAGCGTGACATTGGTTAAACGAGTTGTGCCCCATTTCACAACCTTTCTTGCCACAGTTGTTAAGTGGATCACTGCAGTTGCCGGTGGTTGTTGAGTGAACCTGGCTTCTTCCCTGTTGACTTTGCTTGCAAGAGGGGGTCACGTGACCTTGTGAACCAGCAACCGGCATAAACATGAACCAGTTGCCAAATGTCCAAAGTTTGATCACGTGACCATGGGGAGGCTGCAACGGTTGTAAGTTTGAAAAACAATCGTAAGTCACATTCTTCAGAGAGAAAGAGAGAGAGATAAAGGAAGAGAGAGAGAGAGAGAGAAAAGAAAGAGAGAGAAAGAGAGAAAAGAGAGAAAAAGAAAGAGAGAGAGAGAAACAGAGAGAGAAAGGAAAAGAGAGAAAGAGATGGAGAAAGAGAAAGAGAAAGAGAAAAGAGAGAGAGAGAGAAAAGAGAGAGAGAGAAAAGAGAGAAACAGAGAGAGAGAAAGGGAGAGAGAGAGAGAGAGAGAGAGAGAGAGAGAGAGAGAGAGAGAGAGAGAGAGAAACAGGGGGGAGGGAGGGAGAATATCTAATTAGACCAGTGACCTCCATTATTTTGGACACCAGGGACCAGTTCCGTAGAGAGAGATTTTTCCGTGGACCGAAGGGGGCGTGGTTTCATGTGCTGCCTGCATCCCATGGGCTTCATTTGTTTGCGTGGCCTGGTTTCTGGTATGCCACAGCCCGGTACCAGTCCACAGACTGGGGGTTGGGGACCCCTGAATTAGACAACTAATTCAAATTTGGTAATTTATGCAGTGCATGGAATGAAAATGAACAGAAAAGCGCGGATAGAGATTTCAATGTCCACAGCAAGCATCTGTTCGTCCTAATTTGCATTCTCGGTGACATACAGTATGGCCCTCTGCTTGGACCAGCTGAAACACAACGAATCTACAAATATATTCTGTGACATGCTTTTTTTTTAGCAAAATCTACTTCTACAGTAGAAAACATCTTTCCCGTTTGCAGAATTCTCAATAACCTCTGAAGTTCAGGCCACTGTGGGGAGTGGTCCTTTTTAGGTATCCACAATAAGTCACCTTGGTCCTATTGGTGTCCATGAGGAACACCGATGAGTCTTGGAAGCCTGGAGAAGCAACAGCCACACTTGGAAACTCACTTCGCAGTCCTTCCATCTCTAGGAAGCAGCAGAATTAGGGTTTAGAACAGGGATGTCCAACCTTGACCACTTTAAGATCTGTGGACCTCAACTCCCAGAATTCCTCAGCCAGCCATGCTGAACAGGGAATTCTGGGAGTTAAAATCCACATGCCTTAAAGTAGCCAAAGTCAGATGCTCCTGGTTTAGAAGGAAATGGAGTAAGTGGTGATAAATGAAGAAGTGGGCAAGTTCCACAAAAGCCTTCTCCAAACCCACATCAGGGACTGCTTTGGAGAAAAAGAGTAAATCTCTTCCGGTCAGTTCCTTCCTTCTTTTCTGATTTCAATGCCTTCCCCTTTCAGGTCATTCTGCTGACAAGCTTACTGTATAATCAAATGATGAGACTGGGTGAGCAGACCATCTGGGTCGTTTCCTTGTTTCCCAAGAGCATGATGCTAGAGTCACAGAATTTGTGAAAACTGAACATGAGTTCCAACTGCTACTTGCCATAATTTTGGCCAGCAGAATGAAATGGAACTAGAAGAAGCACTCTGGTGCTGGAGAAGATTCCTGCGAGTCCCTTGGATTGCAAGGCGTTCAAACCGGTCAGTCCTAGAGGAGATCAACCCTGACTGCTCTTTAGAAGGCCAGATCCTGAAGTTGAAACTCAAATACTTTGGCTACCTAATGAGAAGTAAGGACTCACTGGAGAAGAGCCTAATGCTGGGAAAGGTTGAGGGCAAGAGAAGAAGGGGACAACAGAGAATGAGGTGGCTGGATGGAGTCACTGAAGCAGTAGGTGTGAGCCTAAATGGACTCCAGAAGATGGTAGAGGACAGGAAGGCCTGGAGGAATGTGGTCCATGGGGTCATGATGGGTCGGACACGACTTCACAACTAACAACAACAGCAAAGAAGAAGAATGCCATTACCAATTCGAGCAGAAACATAGAACTTTTATACTGACTTTTCTCTGTATTTGTTAATCTGTACTGTCTCCCACCATTCTACTCTGACCAAGTACAGGTAGTTCATTTAGTGACCGTCCAAAGTTACAACAGCACCCAAAAATGTGACTTATGGTCATTTTTCACAGTTACGACCTGGGTGGCCTCCCCACGGTCACGTGATCCAAACTCTGACGTTTGGCAACTAGGTCATATTTATGACGGTCGCAGCGTCCCGGGGGTGTGTGTCACGCAATCCTCCTTTTGCGACCTTCCGACAGGCAAAGTCCATGGGGGAAGCCAGACTCAACAACCGGGTTACTAACTTATCAGCTGCAGTGATTCACTTAGCAAGAGCGGCGAGAAAGATGGTCAAGTGGGGCAAAGCTCACTCAACCCACGTCTCGCTTAACAACGGAAAATTTGGGCCTCGGTTGTGGCTCGGGAGTCGAGAACGACCCGTAGTTCGAATTGGCTGAGGGATTCCCAGCCAATTCCTCAGCCAGCATGAGGAATGGCTGAGGAATTCTGGGAGTTGAAGTCCACAAGTTGCCAAGTTTGGAGACCTCTGGTTGAAATCCTTTATTTGTGGGGGAAATGTACCTCAGTGACTCTTAACTGCAAAACTGGAAAACGTCCATCTTGCAGCATTCTGTGGATCTTGGCCCTTGTTTCCTAGAGTTGCTGTTTGATTCCCCCTTCTCTCTTAGTATCTTTCTCAGGAGTTTTCTACAGAGGGCAACTTGATTGGGGTGGAAGGGGGAAACATGGCTTGAAAATTCTGATTTAAGGAAAGCAGATTGCAAGCGATAAAGACAGAGAAGTGACAGGCATTCCGCCATCTGCTCTGCATCTCCCCAGAGAATTCAAGATTAAGAGAGTAAGGTGAGTGAAGAAGCTTGGAAATTGATTCACATGCAATTAGTTAAATGACAGCGGGAAGGATCCGTGAACTTTTAAGAGCCCGTTTCAACTCTGTCGGAGAGGGAGTCGCCTCCATTGCCGAAAACGCTAAACCAGAGCAGGTTTTGGAGACAGACATCACTCCCCCTTAAAACTCAATTTAGTTCAGAACACAGCTGGAAGGGACCTTGGAGGTCTTCTAGTCCAACCCCCTGCTCAAGCAGGAGACCCTATACCATTTCAGACAAATGGCTGTCCAGTCTCTTCTTAAAAACCTCCAGTGATGGAGCACCCATGAGTTCTGAAGGCAAAGCTGTTCCACTGGTTAATTTGTCTTCGCTGTTAGGAAGTTTCTCCTTAATTCCAGGTTGCTTCCGTCCTTGATTAGTTTCCATCCATTGACCCCCTCCTCCTTGTGGCAGCCCCTCAAATACTGCTATCATGTCACCCTTAGTTCTTCTTTCCTCTAGACTAGCCATATAGTATCCTGCAATTGTTCTTCATATGTTTTCATTTCCAGGCCTTTAATCATCTTAGTTGCTCTTCTCAGCACTTTTTCCAAAGTCTCAACAAAGTCTCTTTTTTTTTTTTTTTTGTAATGTGATGACCAAAACTGGTGTGGTCTTACTAAGGTTTTATAAAGCTGTACTAATCACGTGGTTTTGATTCTATGCCTGAATCAAAGCTCTCTTTTAAAATGATTAAAACTCTCTTTTAAAATCATTAGCAGATATACATTTGCAGATAGGCTATATTAACAGATATTAGCAGATTTAAAAATTCTCTTTTAAAATTATTAGCAGAGCATAGGAAAAAAAAACAAAGCAGAAAAATCTACTCTGGGCCCTTCTGGTTTTTATTAGGTTTTCGGTGATCATGGATTCCAAGCAATAAGACCAACCGTTGGGGATGCTGGAAATTGAAATTCAACGCCTGGAGGACAGATTCTCTATCTCAATGCACAAGTTGGTAAATCTCCAAACCCTTCTGCTGTTCTCCTTTTAGCTTTTACTGCCAGAACACTTTTCCTGAGACAAGGCTAAAGAGATGGTTATGGGAAAACATGGAAGAAGAGCAGACATTTAAAGACAAGCACCCTGGAGCCTTTGCCTCACAAGGAAAGTCTAAAGCTAAAAGAGATGGGAGGTGGCAAACAAAATCAAGATTTGTAAAAATACAAGTTGTGAGAAGCAATGAAGGATGGCAAAGGGCAACTGAAAAGGCACAGCCTCCTATTCATCTCTACTGTTGTAGAAAGAAGAGACTCACGCCAGCTCTTCAGGAAAGGAAAGGTTTATTGCGCAGGTTCAGAGAGCTTAAACAAAGCAAAGGGTCTGAACCCCGAGGGGCGTATGAACAGACATATTTATACCCCCCTATTTCCCAGTTGTACATTGTTCCTTATATGGTTATTCTACACATTCTTATCAGAAGACAGTTTGCAAAAGACAGAAGACAGGGGAGTACATGCAGTTACACAAACAGGATTATGGCTACTTTGATCAGCATCTGCCCTAAGGACAGGAATAGGTTTGTTTACACAATGACTTTAGTACACTTCCTCTTTACTACCATGGCTGGAGATACTGGAAAACTACTATTTCACTTTTGTCAACCTCTCTGGGAGAAGATGTGGCAAAAGCTGGGGTTGGAGTTAAAAGTGGAATCAGCCTAGAAGCCCTACATAGCCACAAGCAGATTAAATCCAAGCCCTGTTGAATTCTGTTGACCCTTCCCTAACTCCAAGCAGGTGCCAACCATTACTTGGGAAGATTCCTATGCATAGCCTGTTTAGCAATAAATAATTTAATTGAGACTTCATGTGTGGAGCTGATCTTTTGTGCCTGACAGCCACTCTGAGTAGACCAGGTGAAGAAACAGACACAGGAAATTCTAGAATGCTACTTTATTGACATTCAGTATAAGAAGAAGATTTGAAAGCCTCTGTTTCCTCTTCCTTCCCTCTTGTACCAAAGAATCAAGCCGAGCCAATATTGAGTTTCTTTCCCACCCTTTTCCATTTTCCCAAGCTAAGTTCTCATTGCCTAATAGTTGCCACATATTTCCTTCAAGGTTATTCTTTGTACTCCTCTACTCTCTTTTTCAAAGATATTGGTGACCGCGTGCCTTCAACAAGACTAAAGGCTCTCCTATCAGAGTGGGTCAGAACTGTTCTGGGACTGCAACACGAGCAAAATAATTATCAAATTTAAACTTTATATGGACTAGAGCTAACCTCATCAGATTCAAAAGCCAGTGTTCTCAACTGCAGCAGAGAGATATAGCGAGAGAGGCAGTGGAGTTAAGTGGCAGTGACAGGATATGACAGTTCAATTAAAGTGAAGATGTGCAAAGTAAACACGAGCAACTTTTTCTTACAACAGCAATTGATGGCAACTGGCTTTGCGGTGTCAAATTGATTGTGGAAAGGGATGAAAAGCTACTGACTCTATTCAGGCCCAAATGATCAAACAATGGTTTTGCTATTTATTTTTTTTAAAAATTTAGCTCCATTTTGTTCTGGTAGACCATGAAGTCCATGTTGAAGGATGGTGGCTACAAGTTCCGTTTCATAACAACAGAAATAAGGGCAAACCAAGAATTAAAGAGACAGAATGGGAGATATCATCATAATTGATAATGTCCGATTTGAGTTGCAGATAGGCTAATAATAACAACAAAGCAAAAGAGCTGGAGAAAAATCACAAAATGCAAATAGAAGTGGAGCAACTGTGGCAAAAGAAAGCAAAGATAGTACCAATAGTAATAGCTGCCTTGAGTGCAATCCCAAAACATCTGGAGCACCACTTGATCACTGACAAATTCACCATTGGTCAGTTGCAAAAGGCAGCTCTATTCCGAAGAGTTTACATCCAGCAATGGTACGTTGAACGCCATCAAACAACCACACCTGCCTGTCCCAGGTTCTTGGGAAGGACTCAATAGACGGACAAAAATTCCAAATCCAGTTCAACATCTGGATGACTGTTTGATCATAGTAATAATACTATAATAACATATTTATTATTAAATGTATTTGCTGCCAACAACTGGCTCACTATAGTGTGTTGCACCAGCTCCTCCTCTGTGGGCACCACCGCTCGCGGAATGACATTTTGATGTTTCTTCTTCTCTTTCTTCCTTGGTGAGCATTTACGTATCTACACACATGGCAAATATGCTCTGTGAATAGGCGTGGGAGACCTCCTCAGCTGACTAATTAATTCCATGGGAACTTTCTTCAAGGGTGTTCTCCTTTGTGTTAGGCCCAAAATCTCACTGCTTGAAGTCACAGTTTAACACTATGCTTGATGTTTTTGAAGCATGAAAAAGGCTGTCACTCTGCTGCTCTTTTGATATTCGAAAACCAGATTTTTTTCCCCCTGCAATTGATTTAGTGGGCTAATATCTAGCATCAGTGGCTTCTTTGGCTGCTGATAAAAAGCAAAACAAGAACACAAAAGAAAAAAAATGAGCCAAAGAAACACATTGTCGTGGTCATTTGAAGCACTGCACCACTGAGATGTGGTTGTGCAGTGGTTAAAATGCAGTAGTGCAGGCTACTTCTGCTGACTGCCACCTGCCAGCAGTTCAGCAGTTCAGTTCTCACCAGCTCAAGGTTGACTCAGCCTTCCATCCTTCCGAGGTCAGCGAAATGAGGACCCAGATTGTTGGAGGCAAAATGCTGATTCTGTAAACCCCTTAGAGAGGGGCTGTCAAGCACTGTGAAGCGGTGAAGTTAATGAGATTAACTCTAATCTTAATTTATTTTAATTTTTAATTTTAATTTGTTGTACAGAGATCTTTAATTTTGTTGTTGTTAGCCGCCCTGAGTCCTTCGGGAGACAGGGCGGGATATAAGTCCCATTAATAAATAAATAAATAAATAAATAAATAAATAAATAAATAAATAAATAAATAAATAAATAAATAAATATAAGACTAAGTGCTATTGCTAATTCAGCTCACTGCCTGGAGTTTGATCATGACCGGCTCAAGGTTGACTCAGCCTTCCGTCCTTCTGAGGTCGGTAAAACGAGGACCCAGGTTGTTGGGGACAATAGGCTGACTCTGTAAACCACTTACTGTAGAGAGGGCTGTAAAGCATTATGAAGTGGTAGATAAGTCTAAGTGCTATCGCTATCTAATCAAGTGCCGGTCTGTATTCAGAACCACTTGGACTCTCCAGAAGCACTTCTACCATTCTCCCAATGGAGTGGACAACCTAACACTATATCTGTAGCTCAGGGTTGAACCGTGGAGTCCTTGGTGTTCTCTGAACTTGGTTGTTTATTTAAAGACATTTTATTACCAGACTGGATAAGATCTTCAGGATACTTATGTAGTTGAGTAACGCAACATCTGCAAGAAAGCAACCAAGGTTTTTTCTGTGTAGAAAACTTTTCCATCCATTTATTTTTCTCACCAGTTGTCCCTCAGTGTGAGGCAAGAGATTCCACTTTTAGCAGGTTTCTTTTTTTAAAAAAAAGGAAAAGAGAAGTTTATAATGTTATTGGACTGTCTTCATTTCAAAGGGACCAAGGAGTATATACAAACTGCTTTTGACCCTATCATGATCTCTCCAATAGTCTCCAGCTTTTCTTCAATTAAATTGCGATGGAAGATTAAATGGAAGACATCCAGTTGTGGCGCTTTTTTCAAACTGGGAAATGAGGCCTCAGAAAGGCTTTTTAGAGAAGGAAAGGTACATAATAAATACAAGGGTGAGCGCAGGATACGGTTAAAAGAAACATCAAGATAGCAACCGCAAAGACACATGCAAAGCCCTACCTGTTTTTATGAATGCACACAACATTGAGTAGAGCTTTGATCCTACCCTTGCGGCTGCCAATTTGAATTTTTTGGACCACAGAGATGACAACCCAACAAGGAACGGCCTATTTTTCCTGTCAACAACAAAAGGTCCAAAAACACCGTGGAAAGAAGTTGGAAAGAATTTCTTAAACATCTGGAGAACAAGGTAGAAAAATGGACGGTTCTCTTACGGGCAGAAGACTTTAGATATTGGCAAGACTGATATCAACCAAGTCTTTGAACAACTCATATGGACTCAAGGAAGGCTACTGCCCCAAATCAATTTGCTTCTTGGATTGTTAACCCTACTTCTCCACGCGAAGCTGTCCAGAAAAGAGACCTAGGACAGTAGCAAACTGGCTAGTCTGAGCACTGCCATCCTTTTTCCAGGGGGGGAGCCAGAGGTAAACAGGAAGAAGCTGTTTGTCCACTGCCAGGAGGAAACGTTCATGCTGCAGCATCAAGTTAAGTGTTGCAGGAGACGGGACAAAGCCTGCCAGAGAAGCAGGTCTCTTCTGACTCTTGGTTCACCAGTTTGCCGTGCATGGAATTCCTAGAACGCCATCTCTGTAGTGGCAGCTGCAGACTTTTTCCTACGTCCGCCCTTTCTGAAATCTCTACCCCTCTGCAAGATGGATTGTAAAATCAGCCTCAAGGAGAAGGAAGGAAGGAATGGAGGCCCCCCAAAACCCCATCCAAACAAAGACAATGAGAACCTCTCACAGCAAACAAAGGCAGGTTTCCCCCCCCCCCAAAAATAAAAATAAATCCCAGGTACTTGTCCCTTCTTTAAGAAAAATGATGGAGCTGTGGCAAAGAGAGCAGACTGGTCCAGGGGCATTAAGAAATACACACACAAGCAGCAGGGCTAAGGAGGGGTCCCAGAAAAATCTCCTCCAAGCAGTACTGAAGACTGACACACACACACACACACACACACACACCCTGCCTTTTGCAAAGCACAGCTTTGGGGCTTGTGTATTTTACTAAAAAGGACGGTCCCTTTGCAGGGTTTTTCTTTAGCCTTAAAGCCAATCCTTTCTCAGAATGTTCTAAGAGGGGAATCAGTCACTCAAGCTTTGCACTCGCTTTTCTATGCACTCTCTGTAAATAGTACGTGATCTAACAGTCCATTTCTTGGCCTTAAAGGTGTACAACGGATTTTTTTTTTTTTTTTTTGCAATGACAGTGCAGAAGTGGGGGGGAAGAGAGCGAGCGAGCGAGAAATATGCGATCTGTTTGCTAATGAGCTGACACTGCAGTGGCTTCAGGAATATGGTAGAGTACACTACAGGCGCAAACTAGAAAGAGACAGCAACGGCACGCGAGAACTTGAAAGCATCCATTCAAACCTTAATGGTACCCGAGGCTGACAGAGCCGAGTTAATTTAAATCCAGGGGAAAAGGAGGAGAGGAATTAGACAGGGACCCACCAGTGATAAAGTTGGACAGTGATGCTGCCCTGTTGCAACATATTCCAGCAAAAGATGTCTTACTCCGTGCGCGCGCCAAAACCCCCGCAACGTCTCAGCAGCATCCACCTGCTGGCTCAGTCTTTGGTTACACAGCTTGGAATTATGAAGCAAGTTAGCTCCTGCGTCCATCAATGTTTTTTCTTTTCCACAAAAAGCTTAAGTCTGCAAAGATCACTAACATCTAAATCACCTATAAATGGGGGGGGGGACCCAACCAGGGGTCTTTTTTTTTTCTTTAAGCATTTCTGCTTGTCCATCACGTCTCCCAAAATAGGAAAAACATCAACGCGAACATGAACAGCATGATATAAGATGGGCCACCACAGAGATGGAACTGGATGAAGAAAAGACAGTGGTTTGACCAAATGGCATTGGGGAGTCTTTTTTTCTTTCAGCCTCCAAAATTTCCCTTCTCTGCTTTTTTTCAAAACAGTTTGGTCAAGATTGCAGACCCCTGGTCTAGTGGTTAAGGCTGGAAAGCAAAAGACTTGAGTCCCACCTTATCTATGAAAGCCGGGTGGGTGACTTTAGACCTATCACCAGGAGACAGTGAGTTCTAGTTCCTCCTTAGGCATGGAAGCCAGTTGGATAACTTTGGGCCAATCGCCAGGAGATTCCACCTTAGGCTTGAAAGCTAGCTGGGTGTTTCTGGGTCAATTAACCAGGACAAGTGATTTTTGTTCTACTTTAGGCAAGAAAAACAGCCGTGTGACTGTGCGCCAATCACCAGGCGCTGTGATTCCTAGTTCTGCCTTCAGCATGAAAGCCAGTCACTGTCTTTTAGCCAAACTCACTTCGAGAGTTGTGGTAGTGGGGAAAATAGGAGGAAGGTTTTCGCCACCTTTAGATGTTTGTAAAAAATAATGCAGGCAGGATAGATACAAAGAAATAAATAAAATCATGTCAAATTAACCCATCAAGAATTTCAACCAATGGCAAATTTGCAGAAAGACAGGGAATCACCCTTGGCATATGACTATAAATATCTTCAGATGTTTAAAAAAAATTACTTTCAGGTTTGGCACAAATAGCCTCCATTTGTTTTATTTATTTGGAGCTGCAAAATCTTTAAATATTCCATATCCAAGCCCACGAATAACGTTTCCACCATCACCTACCATTTATAATATATTTATTTATTTATTTTATTAAATTTATATACCACCCTATTCCCGTAGGACTCAGGGCGGTTTACAGGGAAAATTAAAAGCATAGCATACAAAAATTAAAATCAGTTAAAACAATTAATTAATTCAAGTCCCCGAAATTTAAAAGTAAAACCCAATAAAAATTAAAACCCCTCAGCCTGGGCCAGACAGCTCGAAGAGCCAAGTTTTCAGGTCCCGGCGAAATGAGCGAAGGTCGGGGGCAGTCCTACGTTCTGTGGGAAGTTGGTTCCATAGGGCTGGTGCGCCCATAGAGAACGCTCTTCCCCTGGAAATAACCTGCCGGCATTCCTTAACCGGTGGTATCCTGAGAAGGCCCTCCCTGTGGGAGCGCACAGGATGAAGGGAGCTTGATGCCGGCAACAGGTGTTCCCTCAAATATTCCAGACCCAGGCCATTTAGGGCTTTATTGGTCATCACCAGCACCTTGAATCTCACCCGGAGGGCAACCGGAAGCCAATGCAGCTCGCGGAGTGGAGGTGTTACATGGGAGTATTGGGAAACCCCCATCACAACTCGCGCGGCCGCATTCTGCACCAGCTGAAGCCTCCAAGTGGTCCTCAAGGGCAGCCCCATGTAGAGAGCGTTGCAGTAGTCTAAACGGGAGGTCATGAGCGCATGAGTGACTGTGCGTAGGGCATCTCGGTCCAGATAGGGTCGCAACTGGCGCACCAGGTGAACCTGGGCAAAAGCCCCCCTGGTCACGGCTCCTATGTGGTCTTCAAAATTGAGCCATGAATCCAGGAGGACGCCCAAGTTGCGAGCCCTATCAACGGGGGGTAACACCTCACCCCCCCATCGTTAAAGATGGAATAGTCTGGTTGACCCGAGATGTCGGTATGTACAGCCACTCAGTCTTGGCAGGATTGAGACGAAGCCTGTTTCTCCCCATCCAGACCCAGACCGCCTCCAGGCAACGGGACATCACGGCGAGGGCATCACTGGGTTGGTTCGGGGTGGAGAAAAAGAGTTGGGTATCATCAGCATACAACACATCCTCAGGCGAGCTTTTTAATCCCTAGAAGGTCTCCTTCCCCAGCCTTTCCTCAATGCACATGGCCAACAGATGCTGCTGTGCATCAAGTAGGATGGAAAAGGACTGGAAAAGAGACATGTTGCTGCTGTTTTCCCCTTGGTCACAAAAAGTTAGAACTGGTCTGCTTTAAATCAATTCATCTGATGAGGAGCTCTTGCCAAATGGATAGAAATGTCATCTCCCTCCCAAAGAATTAGGGCATTCGCTGCCCTACAACGCTGACTAATGTGAGCATGAAAAACAGATGGCAGTTCTAACAATCACATTGATCAATGAGGAGTTGCCTAGTCAAAGACATTGGACCTACAAATACTAGGACATTTAAATGAAACAATAGGACCACTAGGTTTATGCCTTGCAGCTAAGCCTTCTTGAAAAAAATTCATCTGAAAAATAGGATAACAGGAGAAACATCTGTAGGATCACATCCAGCAGAAGTCTTCCACAAAATAGTAGAGGCCTTCTAGATTACAGAATAACAGAAGAGAGCTTGGAAGTCTTCTAGTCCAACCACCCTGTTCAAGCAGGGACAAGTGGTTGTCCAATCTCTTCTCGAAAGCCTCCCGTGATGGAACACCAACAACGTCTGGAGACAAGTCATTCCACCAATTAATTGATCTCACTTTATCAGGAAATTTCTCCTTACTTTTAGGTTGCATCTCTCCTTGATTAGTGTCCCTAACTCTCATCAGCTCACCAAGATTCATAATTGAATCTTGGTGATGTATTCCATGTTTGTCAAACACAGGTTCCTTAATAATAACAGTGGAGCAATAATTAACAAGAGATGCCCATTTTAATACATCACCATGATTAAACACTAAGTTAAAGCTTGGCGATTGCTGCTATTGCCAGAAACCTGGATGATCAGCAAATTATCATAATCTATGGTTTCCTCAGATTAAGAAAACGAGACTGCATAGTTATTCAAGTGGAGATTATCCTAGTAGAACACGTAAGGGAAGCCATATCCTACAGTTAGAAATGAGACAGAATGTTGTATTTCAACATGAAGAAATATAAATTGCATTTGCCACTACTCAAATCAAACAATGTTTATGCTGCTGTCTTCAAATTGGGTGGGGAAAAAAGTTGAGTTTCAAATACATATTAAATCCAGACAGACTGCATCTTAAAGAGGGTTACACTAAGTCCTTAAAAGATAAGGATAAGGTGTAGTTTAAGGAAAACTGCACCCCAAATGTCTGTGATGCACATAAAGAAGATAGGAGAAATAAAACTTGAAAACGGATGCAAGTTCTAAAGCTAAATAAGAATTTACAACAAGAGTCCTCAACCTTGGCAACTTTAAGACTTGTGGACTTCAACTCTGGGAGTGAATTCCCAGCAATATTTTAGGGAAAGACAGAAGCACAGCCCAAATATCCTTCCTCGTCTTCTTTCTTAAGAGTAGGGTTAGCATCCTAGATCCAGAACCCACAGCCAGATTGATGCATGAGGCTCCACCAATGGAGGAGAAGGACTACTAAGGCCTTCAAAGGTTTCCAGATGTGGCCATTACACATCAGCCCAACACAAATAAATGAATGACCAACCCTAGTCTGCACATTCAGCTGAATAAAACAGTAAGACCAAGGTATGCAAACAACATCAATAAATACATTTCTAATTTCAAAACCCACTAGCTATGCTCACACAACTCACTTAAGCCTATGGATTGAATTAACCCACGATCCACTGAATCACGAATAAATCAGGCAGGCTAGGTTCACACAACATGTTCACCCCTTCCATAATTTCTCATCACTCTGTTAAATCACTGTCTGATCTGGTTAAACGCGCTGTGGCTTTAGATGTAAGGAAACAGACACAGGTTGTAGGCCAAGCAAGGTTCAAGATCCAATTTCGTGCATCTGTGTGTTTGTTGTTGTTGTTTTTACTTGGGTCACACGTAGAAAAGGGATGCAGTAAGGAAGGCAAAAACATTGTCACTGCAAGTCATGTAGCACTAGTGAGTATATAGTGTAAATAAAATACAGTGCAATTTCAGATTGATTGATGCTGTATAAATATCGCTCCATTTCAGGCTGAGTAGCAGCTGAAGCATCAAAGTCCTGCTTCTCCCTAAGAGAGGTTAATAACAAAATTTCCAGGTTTGGGATTAGATGGCAGGGAACTAATTTAGAATATCAAGGAAAGACTAACAAATTGTTATTGGGTATTGTTGTGTTTCCACTGCCATTGAAGGCAGAATGCATGGGATCCTTTTCTCAAGGGGGTCAAAATAACCTGGCTAGTTTCAAGAACTGTGATTCTCAATTTGGAGAGAGCTTAACAAAATAGGTTTTGACTCAGAAAGGTCATTCAGAAAAGTGGCTGATGGGTTAGGGGCTTCAGAATCTTCTGGAAGGCCCTCTTGAAGTGTATATGAAGAAGGTATAAATTATAGGAAGTTTTATTTGTCATGTTCAATTATGTTTATTCCCAAGCAACTCTGAAGGATACTAATCCACATGCATTTGGAAAGACCAATGGACTGCAGGCTTCACTTTGAAACCTCAAATTAGGTTGACTCCATCTTCTAAAGAGATTCCAGAGAAAAAAAGGCTTTGGTCCCCAGACAAAAGCCTTTGAAATTCAGTTGTGATTTGGACACATCTGATCTGAGCCAATCCAATCCAGAAAATCTATTTGAGTTGGGAGTCCAGTCAAATCTCATTTAGAAAGAATCTCTGGATTAAATTTTTGTCTGGTCTCATCAAACTCCAAATATAGATATAATTTGTGTTGGGGATCTTAATGCTTTCTCTCTCATTTCTATTTCTCTCATCTCTCTCATCTGTCTCTGTCTCTTTCTCTCCCACCCTCCCTCCCCCTCCCTCTCTCTCTCTCTCCCTATCCCTTCCTCTCTGTCTCTTTCTCCCTCTCTCCCGTTCTCCCATGCTGTATTTAACCAGCATCAGTTGGCTGGGGCCACTATGTAGCCACCTCAACCCAGTGCTGAGTTGGAAGGGACCTTGGAGGTCTTCTAGTCCAACCCTCTGCTCAAGCAGGAGACCCTAGGGCAGGGGTAGGCAACCTCGGCTCTTTTATGACTCATGGACTCCAACTCCCAGAATTCAGCTGACTCAGGAATTCTGGGAGTTGGAGTCCATGAGTCATAAAAGAGCCGAGGTTGCCTACCCCTGCCCTAGGCCATTCCAGACAAATGGCTGTCCAATCTCTTCTGAAAAGCCTCCAGAGATGGAGCACCCACAACCTCTGAAGGCAAGTTATTCCACAGTAAATTGTTTAACTGCCAGGAAATTTCTCCTTAGTTCTAGGTTGCTTCTCTCCTTTGATTAGTTTCCATCCATTTCTTCTTTCCCTTCCTTCAGGTCCTTTGGAGAATGAGGTGACACACACACCCCACTTCTTTGTGGCAGCCCCTCAAATATCGGAACCCTGCTATCATGTCACCCCTAGTCCTTCTTTTTACTAGACCAGCCATATCCAATTCCTGCAACCGTTCTTCATATGTTTTATCCTCCGGCCCCCTAATCATCCTTGTTGCTCTTTTCTGCACTCTTTCCAGAGTAAACTGACTTCATTTACTGCTTATGCATTATCTCTCATTCTCAAGTTGATTGGGCCCCTAACTAAGAGACCCGTTTGGCCCTAAGATACAAGCCATATCTGTATCAATATTCCTGCTCCCAAGCAAGAGCCTTGGTGGAGCAGTGGGCTAATGCCTCCTTAAGTAACACCAGTGCCTGCAATTAGTGCAGGTTCGAGTCCCACCAGGCTCAAGGTTGACTCAGCCTTCCATCCTTCCCAGGTAGGTAAAATGAGGACCCAGATTGTTGGGGGCAATTAAGCTGACTTTGTAATAATGCCGCTTGGGGGGGGGGGCGAAAGCCCTAATAAGCAGGCATATAGATAGAATGAAGGCTACTGCTAAGCTTGTAAGCCGCCCTGAGTCTTCGGAGAAGGGCGGGATATAAATGGGATTAAAAAAAAAATCAAAACATCTCCTAACTTTAAGACGAGACATTCCTGATTGGACTTGAAGTACCAGCTGTGGTATATCAAAGGCCTATCCCTTCTTTTTTTTAATTGCTCAGAAAGAAAGCAGAAGAGGAGACATCAAAATAAGAGGAAAAAACTGTCTCTGCATCTGTGGTGCTAATTTTTCCAGCCCAACAAGCTTTCTACACCATTTGTCTCCTGGCCCTCCAATTCCTAGGGCATCTCTCCGTTTCTACTGCCTTCTCACTGCTTTTCTCTCTCACACACACAAACACACATGTACACACACAGAGACAGACACATTCTCTGCAAGGAGAAAAGCTATTTTAAGGCAGAAAAGGGCCTCCCAAAAAAATCCATTCTCCCGTTATCATTCCAAGGTCACTTTAAACAACAGCCACTATGCTGGTTTCTCCAAACATGTTATTTGTCAAATAATGCCCCCTATCACCGCTGCACATCAATTTATATAAACCTCAACAATGAACTTATGTGCCTTTTCTCTCTCTCTCTCTCTCTCTCTCTCTCTCTCTCTCTCTCTCTCTCTCTCTCTCTCTCTCTCTCTCTCTCTCTCTCTTTTGCCTCGGTCTTTCAAAGGCTTCAGAGGAAGGAAGAGAAAGCAGTCCATATTTGGCCTGTAAGAATCAACCCATTTTGTTCTATGCAATAGTAATAAGTCTTTATTGATTAGCCCTTGGGCCATATCAAAGTGCAAAGTTCCAGCAACAAATTGTTACTAAAATTTGATAAAGGCAATTTAAAATGGATTGTTGTATGCAGAGAGCCCTGCAAAATAAATTAACTCCTCCTTATGCTTGGCTGCTGTGACACACAGTCTCTAGCTTATCATACCGCAGCTCTGGATGTTGGGGCAGAAAGACGAGAAGTCCAGATGGAAGAAAGAGGAAGAAGGTTTGAAATCTAAGCAGGGGACGTGGGATTGTAAGAAAATCCAACCAGCTACTTACATGCGTTGGTCACTGAAAAACTGTTCGAAGAATCCAGATGATCCACATGGTAGTTCAAATGGAACGGCTTTTCTGTGAAATTTTGGTTTGTGTTGTACAACTGCACAGCAAATCGGAATGCACTGTGCTCCTGGACAGTGTTTCTCATGAAAAGTCCTCCTATAATGGAGAAGACATAGGATATTTAAAACAAAAAACCCACTGAGGATTGGGCGAAAACAAAAGGATCGTCTGGTTTAAATTGCCTTGAGAAGGCATTTGCGATTAGCCAAGATCACATTTCATGTCAAAAATCAGCAGGCTACATAAATCTTCAAGGCAAGAATTATGTTCTCCCTCTCCTCTCTACTTCTCTCTCTCTCTCTCTCTCTCTCTCTCTCTCTCTCTCTCTCTCTCTCTCACACACACACACACACACACACACACACACACACACACACAGGCTTTTTGAATCCTGCCGGGCTGTAATTCTCAGCCATACTCATTTGTAACTCAGCCCCTTTGAAAAAGCAAAGGGGTTTCAGAGGCAAGACAAATCAGACCAAGTAGCAAATCTGTACAGTACATGGGGAATTCCACCTAGGTTTACTCTCAACCAGGTCCCTCTGTGTAGTGAGTTCTTCTGAGGCAGAGAGAAGGGGAGGGGGGAAATGGGCTTCTAATCCTGCAAGACCCCTTTTCAAGCAAGGAGGTCGAAACCCCCAAGAGACATCCTACGGCATCAGCCCAAGCAAGTTGGGCAAGACTTCTTTTTTTTTCCCCAATCCAAACCACAGCCCGATCTGAGCATTCTTATATGTGGTGGTCAATGGGATTTATTTCCCCAGTCAGTTTCCACAGAGGGCTGTGTTGGAAAAATGGATGGACAATGGAACTGGGGAAGAGATGTACTTCAAAGCAGGAAAGCTCGGGGCAGAATTTGCTTCTCTCCATCCCTGGGATCAGAAATAAATCCTCCTACATCCAGAGAGGCATCCTCCAGGCTAAATGGCTAGAAGAGCCACAGCCTAACCATGCTCAGTCAGAGCCAAGGATAAGACACGTAAGCCTGTTCCATCCTGAACCTGTGCAGCCATTCAAAGACCAGCCTCGCTGAGCCTAAAGGAATGGACTTATTGGGGGGGGGATGATTAAAACTATGTGCTCAACCCCAGATCTGAGAAACCCTAACTCTTTGATCTCCAGGGACAACCAGATTTAAATGTGCAATGGCTGTCTCCCATCCCTGCCCTCCAGAGCAGCCCAAATAAGACAGAGGTGAAGGGTCCCTAAGCAAAGTTTCGACTAGCCCTGAAGGTAAGTCTTATCAACCAAACAGGATGGCAGATTGCAGCTGCCTTCGGGGCAGAGAAGGAATGGAATGGAATGGAATGGAATGGAATGGAATGGAATGGAATAGAAATACAGAGTAGAACAGAATAGAATAGAAATAATAGAATAGAACAGAACAGAACAGAATAGAATAGAATAGAATAGAATAGAATAAAAATACAGAGTAGAACAGAATAGAATAGAAATAATAGAATAGAATAGAACAGAACAGAACAGAACAGAATAAAATAGAATAGAATATAATAGAAATACAGAGTAGAACAGAATAGAAATAATAGAATAGAGTTGAGTTGAGTAGAGTAGAAGAATAGAATAGAATAGAATAGAATAGAATAGAATAGAATAGAATAGAATAGAATAGAATAGAATAGAATAGAATAGAATAGAATAGAATAGAATAGAATAGAATAGAATAGAATAGAATAGATCTGGAAGGGACCTTGGAGGTCTTCTAGTCCAGCCGGCCCCTTAAGCAGGAGAACCTATACCATCTCACAGAATCACAGGGCTGGAAGGGCCCCTTGGAGGTCTTCTAGTCCAACCCCTGTTTCAAGCAGGAGACCTTAGCGCATCACAGTCAAATGGCTGTCCAATCTTTTCTGGAAGACCTCCAGCAATGAAGCACCCACGCCTCCAGGAGACAAGCTGTTCCACTGGTTAATTATTCTCACGGTCAGGAAATTTTCCCCTTAATTCTCGACTGGGTTTGTCTTTAAGGACTTTCCACCCATTACTTCTTGTCCTGTCCTCGGATGCTTTGGAGAATGCATTGGTTCCCTCTCTTCTCGGTGACAGGCCCTCAAGTGCTGGGAGACAGCTGTCATGTCACCCCCAAGCCCTTCTCTTTGTTAGACACTAGACATACCAGTATGATTTAGCCACCAGATCCCTGATCACCTTCGGACGGGTGGGGTGGAGTAGAACCACTGGAAAGTAAGGATCTGCTTTTCTAGTTCCTTATTCAGCCCACCCAACCAACCACCAGCAGCAGCAGCAAAACAAGGCTCCCCCCCCCCCCGCGTGTTCTTTCTGCACAGCACGTAGGGGGAGGGAATGAAAGAAAATAAGATATAGCTGGAAAAGCGGGGGGGGGGGGAAGCAAACCGTAAGAGGTAAAATGCTCCACAAACAAAATGCTATTTTTAAGTACAGCTTGGCATTTTTCAGTGCCCCAGAAGAACCCAAGTGGGCAGGGAATTTTTACACTCCTACACATAGAACAATTTTTTCAAAAAAAAAAAAAAAGCCACACGCACACACGCACGCACGCACATTTGCTGCAGCAGCACGGATTCGTTGCAGACAGACAAGGCACGGATTATTTTGATCGTCCACCTGCACGGTTTTGGCTGGGTACCCCATGCCAGCTTGGGGGAGGGGGGGGGAAGGGCACCCCATGAATGCTTCATCTTATTTGTCTGGCACATGGGGTTCTCTTGCCCCTCCCGCTCCCGGAGAGCCAAACCGGGTTTTTCAGCCAAAAAGAAAAAAAAATGCCAGGGCAAAAAAAAAAACCCCCTACAAAAACAGATTTCATTTGCAGGACTTGGACAGTTCCCGGACGTGGGTTCAAAAGCGAGGCACATCAGCTCAGGCCAAACCCCAAAAAGTTTCAAAGAGAAGCCCGGGGGGGGGAGTGGGGGGAGGCATTCGGTGGGCTTGCAAACAACAACCCCGGACCCAAACAGGTCCGCGTGGAACAATTCCACGGAAGTTTTTGTTCTGCCAATTCTCCCAGGGAAGGGAAAGGAAGGGATCCGCTTCCTTTGCACCCAAGCAGGAACGGCTTTCAATTACAGCTGCCTTCGAAACGCCCAACTTCAGCCGAGAGATCCCTCAGGCGGCCAAAGGATCCCAATCCGCATTAAAGCCCGGCGCCCGATCCACTGTGCTGCCTTCCCCCCCCCCTGCTTTCCAAAGCTACCAAACCCGTTCAATTCAATTCAATGGTTAAATTGAGATTCCTCCAGTCCCCACACCCTCTCCTCAATTGTTGGGTACCCTGTTCGGAGGAGTAGTCCCAAACTCTAACGGCGAGCAACTAACTCATTTGGGGGTTATTGCAGCCGAGAGAGGGAGGAAACGGGTGGTGGGGGGTGCTGGGGTGGGGTGGGGTGGGGGGGAGGCAGTTCGATGGGGAGTTTTCAGGTGAAGCAAGCCCCCCCGCCCGCCCGCCCGCCCCAAGCTTTCATCCAACACTTAACGTGAGGATGGTGGAGACGGAAGATCATGCGAGTCGCGGGAAAGGGTGGGTCGGGGGGAGAAAGGCCGGGAGGGGCTCCCGCTTCTCACCTATGCTGATGGTGTTGGGGAAGCCGGCGAGCGAGGCGGCCAGAAGCCCCAGGAGCATGAAGAAGACCGTCGGAGCGGCGGGTTGCCCCATGGTCGCTCGCTCGGGGTGCGAGTCCGCTGCTGCTAGCCCGGTCCGCGACTGCTACTACCACCACCCAACTAGCCGGGCCGGCATCGGCGCAACCGCGGGGCGGCTACTGCTGCTGCTGCTGAAGATGATGATGATGCTGATGCTGATGATGATGATGGAAAGAAGGTGGGGCGCCGGCGGGGTCCCCCGTTTCTTCTGCCCCTCCTTCGCCTCTCGCTCGCTCGCTTGCCCGTCCGCCTCCGTCGCCAGTCCAGCCGGGGAGGGATCCGCCGCGTCCGCCCGCCGAGGGTCGCTCTCGCCCTCCCCGCGTGGAAAGGAAGGAAGGAAGGAAAGAGGGAAGGAAGCAAGGCGGGCAGGCAGGGAAGGAGGAGGCGCGCTGGCCCGCCCGCCCCCCCTCCCCGCAAACTCTCCGCCCTCCCTCCCTTCCTCCGCCTGCCTGCCTGCCTGCCTGCCTGCCCACCCGCGGATCGGGTCGCGCGGAAACTTCTATTCGCCGCCGCCGCTTCGCTCCTTTGCGCAGAACTGCAGCGCGGAGCTCCTGGCTGGCTCCGGCTGGGGGGCGCCGCGGAGGAGGAGGAGGCAGCCGAGCGAGGCGCTGCAACGGGGGGGGGGAGGAGGGAGGGGGGCAGCCAGCCAGCCGCGCGGCTCACGTGGATCGGGCTTTAAAGCTGCCGTGGCCGCTGGCACCCAGCGCCCTCGCCTCGCAAGCTTGCTCGGGGAGAGGAGGAGGAGGAGGAGGAGGAGGAGGAGGAGGAGGAGGAGGAGATGGCAAGGGGAGGGTTGGGTGGATTCCCACGTCGCCCTTGGCTCGGCTTTCCTTGGACGACCGGGATGGGTTCCCACGACACGCGAAACCCACAGCTTTTGCAGAACGGGTTGTGTGAAGCCGAGCAGGGAGGCGGGAGAGGGAGGAGGGGAAGGAAAATCGCTGCTTCCAGTAGGTACCGTGCAGGGGAGGGAGGGGGGGAGGAAGGAAGGAAGGAAGGAAGGAAGGAAGGAAGGAAGGAAGGAAGGAAGGAAGGAAGGAAGGAAGGAAGGAAGGAAGGAAGGAAGGAAGGAAGGAAGGAAGGAAGGAAGGAAGGAAGGACTGACTCCCAAGCCCTTCTCCTCTGGGAGCGTTGGTTTCCAGCCAGGCTGACCCAAGGGGAAAGCGGAGCTCCTGCGTGCTTTGCCTGGGGAGGGACCTGCAGCAAACGACGGCACAGATCCGGCTTTCTTTTCTCCCTGCCAAGTTCAGCCTCATTGCGTTGGCAGACGCCGGGATGGAAGACCACGCGGAAAAGCAAACCCAACGTGAAAAACCATCTTGGGAAAAGTAATGCAAAGAACTGGGAGGAACTTGTTTTATCACTGGGCTTGCTAAATGAAATGTTGAACCATAAATTAAAGTCTCCAGGTTAATTACACCCAGTACACTAACTAGGCTAAAATGCAATCTATTGATTTCCATTTTCACAATCCAGCATATCCCCCTCCAGATTTCTGTTCTTGAGTGGGTAAAGACTTGCTTTAATTTTTTTTCCCATACAACGCTACTAAAAGTTTTTAAAAGCAAGCGTAAAAATTAATACAAACTAAAATAGAGTAAGATGGAAAAAAGGAAGAAATAAAACAGAACGCTTAAGTGCAAATAGAAAAGGGGGGAAGAGGAGAAAAAAAGATATTGAGCTAATAGTGAAGCCAAGAGTCATCATTTTCCTTTATTTCTCCTTAAAACCGTCCGCAGCCGACTGATGGATCTTACTGCCTTTTAAAATTATTATTATTATTATTTGAAAGAACCCTTCATCTAATCAGAAACGCGCTTTATGAGGTTATTTCCTCATAAAGTGGAAGGGAGACAATTAACTGAACTTTATGCTAATGCCAGCCGTTTGATTAGCTACAAGTTGATTAATTCCGAGGAAGGCCATGCTTTGCAGCAGGCATGATGGGAGCAATGATAATAAGCAAGATGAAAGGGAACTAAGGAGAAAGAGCAGAGGGAGCAGAGGGAGCGAAATTAGTTCACAGGAAGAAGGAACTTTATCTGAATTAGAGATTCAGCTTGAATATACTATTGATCACAATCTCTCTCTCTCTCTCCTTTCTTTCTCACCCCTCTCTCTCCTCTCTCTCCCCTCTCTCTCCTCTCTCTCTTTCCCCTCTCTCTCCTCTCTCTTTCCCCTCTCTCTCTCCTCTCTCCTCTCTCTCTTTCCCCCCTCTCTCTCTCCCCTCTCTCTCCTCTCTCTTTCCCCTCTCTCTCCTCTCTCTTTCCCCTCTCTCTCTCCTCTCTCCTCTCTCTCTTTCCCCCCTCTCTCTCCCCTCTCTCTCCTCTCTCTTTCCCCCCTCTCTCTCTCCCCTCTCTCTCCTCTCTCTCTCCCCTCTCTCTCTCTCCCCTCTCTCCTCTCTCTCTCCCCTCTCTCTCTCCTCTCTCTCTTTCCCCCCTCTCTCTCTCCCCTCTCTCTCCTCTCTCTTTCCCCTCTCTCTCTCTCCCCTCTCTCTCCTCTCTCTCTCCCCCCTCTCTCTCTCCCCTCTCTCCTCTCTCTCTCCCCTCTCTCTCTCCTCTCTCTCTTTCCCCCCTCTCTCTCTCCCCTCTCTCTCCTCTCTCTTTCCCCTCTCTCTCTCTCCCCTCTCTCTCCTCTCTCTTTCGCCCTCTCTTTCCCCTCTCTCTCCTCTCTCTCCCCTCTCTCTCCTCTCTTTCCCCCTCTCTCCCCTCTCTCTCCTCTCTCTTTCCCCCCTCTCTCTCCCCTCTCTCTCCTCTCTCTCTCTTTCCCCTCTCTCTCCCCTCTCTATCTCCTCTCTCCCTCCCTCCCTCTCTCCTCTCTCTCCCCCCCTCTCTCTCCTCTTTCTTTCCCCCTCTCTCTCTCCTCTCTCTGTCCCCCCTTTCCCCCCATCTCTTTCTCCCCCCCCATATATCTGTGTGTTTGTTTGTATGTTTGTGGGGGGCACGTTTCAAGGGGGAGGTGGCAAAGAGAAAAATGTAGCCGTAAAGGGAAGTTCCACTGGGAAAATCTAGGGTCTTTTTTCTCTCTCTATCTTTCCATCCTTCTTTTGAGGCTGGCACTGGACCTGGCTTAGATTCAGACATTAAGTGAATTGCTTCTTCGGGTCTCCTTAATTTGTTCTCTCAGCATCAAACTGGAGGGAAAAAAAACTCCTCCACAAGCTACTCCTCTTTTGATTTTGTCGAGAATAATTTTTCCCCATCTAGGCATATATGGCTGACTAGGAATCAATTACCAGAATTCTCAGTAATGGCACTGCAGGTTGGAGAATTCTGGGAAATAAGTCTACAGGAGCATTTGGGAACTCAAAGTGATTTTTTTCCAGAGGCTTGAAAGTGCCGTCTGGCAAAGGGGCAGAGATGGAGGAGGCAGTCAGCCAGAGGATCCTTCTTTTCCAGCCAAAATTTTCATTATCTTTCTTGCACCTATGAACAAATGTTACATCCAAATATTTTCACATTACTGACACAGCCAGAGAAAGAATCCTGCTATGTCGGTTACGAGTAAAATCACAGGAAGAGTAAATAAGTTGGAACAACAATTAACCACTGATAAATCATGCCTCCCAGTTGCCCTCTAAAGAAATGGAATGGTGGTGTGCAGTAACCACTATGCATCAATGCCTTTAAGAAGGTCGACCCAGCCTGCAGAAATCCAGAAGATAGCTAGATGGCAGCAAAGTGTTAGCTGAAGGTCCTCTGGAATATTTGCAGCCCGGGAATATGTTTAAGAAAACACCACATGATACTAGGAGTGTTGCAGGGCAAAATCCTGAAGAAATGTACTGATTCACAAATGAACTGTGATGGAATGTAGTCTGGATTCCCAGGAGGGAGGGGCTGCATTCCAGAGGAGCAAGAGACGGCAAAGTTTAGATATTTGGTGTGAGAGAAAGAGGGTGAAGATAGCTCCTCACTAATAGTTCCTAGAGGATATTGTATGTTTTATGGTAGTCTGTTTTAGTTTGGCAAGATTTCTGTCTATAGGTAGGGAACCATAGAGAAACTGCACAGAAGAACTTCAATGTGTCTGCCTTGGTTTTTGGAGCCTGACATGATAAAACTGAGCAATGAGCATCTTCTAAGGGATGTTCTTTATTCTCCTTGCAACACAGGTAGTCCTCGACTTACAATAGTTCATTCAGCGACCCTTCAAAATTACAACGGCACTGAAAAAAAGTGACTTTTGGCCATGTTTCACACTTGCGACCATTGCATGTGGTCACATGATCAAAATTCAGACACTTCTCATTTATGACGGTCGCAGTGTCTTTTGTGACCTTCTGACAAGCAGTCACTTAACCGTATTTCTAACTTAACAGCTGCCATGATTCACTTAACAACTGTGGTAAGAGAGGTCATAAAATGGGGCAAAATTCTCTTAACCAATGTCTCACTGAGCCACAGAAATTTTGGACTCAATCGTGGTCTTAGTTTGAGGGCTATCTGTAGTCCCACCAATAAAATTACCTGTAAGGCTTTAGCAAAAAATACAGGTAAAATGGTGGCTATGCACAGTATGACAGACATTTGTGTAAAATGTACAATATGATTTAATACAATTTTGAGTACCTCCTGAAAACAATTGGGGGCAGGAGGGGGGGGGGTTAGCTAAGCATGAAAATCCCCAAACAGAAATGAGGTATAAATTTATGAGTTTAATTGTTGAAACTGCCAACATAGGATAAGTGATGAAAAGTCAATTAGGGTTTTAATTAGAGCTACTATAATCACATATATTAACTAATTAACTGTGACATTAATTCTAACCTGTCTCCCATTTAATTGGCATTTTATGGATATAATTCGAAAACTTGTTATATTTATAATTTTTTTCCCTGTACAGAAGATAGCGGTTCCTACCGTCTTCTTTAATAGAAAAACGGAAGCAAAAGTGAATATAAAACTTCGGACGGTTTATGGAAATGCCACAATAGCTAAACCCAAAGCTGATGTCTCAATGTCCTCCTGATATTTATAGCACCCTCAGGGGCAGCTCAGGTTCAACAAAACAACAACAATAATAACGTGGGAGACGCCTTGGGAGATGGAGCTAAGAGTTGCGGGCTAGTCAATGGTCAGATAAAAGACCGCATAGCCCACAGCTGGATGATGGGGCAGGGCAATAGATTCAGAAGAAGCTCTCCCTCAGCTCTTGCATTGTAAAGGAGATGGCAGGAGAATTGTACTTACAAAACCTGCAGGACCTATCAGGTAGATTGTGAAGGAAATAGGTCCAGAGAAGCTAATTCTACTTCATTGCAAAGTTATATTAAACAGAATCCCGCAAGTTTGAAAGTACAATTCTCCAGCCATCTCCTTTACAGCCTAAGAAACCCCCCCTCTTTCTCTCTTTCTCTCTCTCTCTCTCTCTCTCTCTCTCTCTCTCTCTCTCTCTCTCTGTGTGTGTGTGTGTGTGTGTGTATGTGTCCCTCCTGGGCCTCTTTTTCCACCTATTATGCAGCAGTGGGCTAGTCTGTCTCTTATCTTATCATTCCCTTGGCAGATTCTCTTCACTCTGTTTCCCAAGGTCTTTCTCAGAAGCCGTGATAGGCATGACATCTTAGCCTCAGTCTCTGATAATCAGAGGAAACCATCAGCCCCTTGTGGTTTGTTTGCAATGGGGAGAGTTCAAAACCGTGTCAGGCTTCCCTTGGAATATCCCTTTCCCTGTTGTGTCCTGTTCCTTTGAGGTCCAGTCCTTCTTGGCTGTTTAACCTTGCATAATAATTAACTCCAGTTGATCGGCTGCAGTGTTTTAACAAGAGTGATCAGGCCTATTCAATTAGACAAGGAAAAACCCCAGACCTACTTAACTATCTTTGTTCCAAGCACAAATGATGTGGCCAGGGAAAGAATGAAGAGAACATCAAATAATGAGCCTGCTGCTGCTGCTGCTGCTGCAAATTTGGGAGAGAATCTCTGGATAGCTTTGTAGCTTTGTTATTCGAGGTAGGGGCGCTGCATTTGGAAAGGAAAGGCTGCAATCCTTAATTAGGTATGCTTCTGGATTACAGCAATCAAGCTTTAGTCAAAGCCCAAAGTACGATTTTTTCAACCTGCCAGTTGTTGAACAATCCAAGCAGAGGCAGAAAGTGGAGAGAGCAGGTTTACTGCCTCATCAACCCAACAAGGAGATGGCTAAACCATAGCTTAAAGCAAGACCCTGAATCCTGAAAAGGAACCGGTTGCCACATCCTCAGATCTGACATCCAAAGAAAGAAGATCAAGGCTTTGATTGTCAAACACGGGGAACCAAACGCAGGCAGCTACGGCTGAAATCCCAAGCCTGCTGGCCGTCTCTTTCTGTTTTGCTGAGATTCTCTTTTCTGCTTCCTACCCTCCTTCCTGCCCCTTATAGCAAGGGTCCCCAACCTTGGCAACTTTAAGATCTGTGAACTTCAACTCCAATGCTGGCTGGGGAATTCTGGGAGTTGAAGTCCACTGGTCTTAAAGTTGCCAAGTTCAGGGACCCCTGCCTTACAAAATTGAATAATAATAATAATAATAATAATAATAATAATAATAATAATAAGTTGGAAAGGACCTTGGAGGTCATCTAGTCACCCCCTGCTAAGGCAGGAAACCCTATACCATTTCAGGCAAATGGCTGTCCAGTCTCTTCTTAAAAACTTCCAGTGTTGGAGCATTCACCACTTCTGGAGGCAGGTTGTTCCACTGGTTAATTGTTCTCAGTGTCAGGAAATTTCTCCTTAGTTCTAGGTTGCTTCTCTCCTTGGTTAGTTTCCATCCGTTGCTTCTTGTGCTGCCTTCAGGTGCTTTGGAGAATAGCTTGACTCCTTCTTCTTTGTGGCAGCCCCTGAGATATTGGAACACTGCTATCATGTCCCCCCTCGTCCTTCTCTTCATTAAACTACACATACCCAATTCCAGCAACTGTTCCTTATATGTTTTAGCCTCCAGCCCCCCAATCATCCTTGTTGCTCTTCTCTGTACTCTTTCCAGAGTCTCAACATATTTTTTACATCGTGGTGACCAAAACTGGATGCAGTATTCAAGGTGTGGCCTTACCAAGGCATTGTAAAGTGGCATTAACACTTCACATGATCTTGATCTTGAATCGTGCCTTTTATTTTATTTTTATATAAATTGACGTCAAAGGAAAGCTGGGAGACGGTCAAGCCAGTTGCAAACTTCATAATTAGACAACACCAGGCATTCTTGGATAATAACAAAAGGGTGGGTGGTTACAGCTCAGTGCTTTGGCTGGAAGCCTGCCCAGATGCCTGCCCCCTCCCAAAAAAAGTGGGTAAGGTAAATGAATTAGACAAGAACATCTGGGGAAACCTAATTTTTTTCAAATTTAGGTGTTAGGTGAAAGTTTGCTCAGTGTAAGGTGGAAACAATTAAATTCAGGCTTTGGTGAGGTAGTGGAATAACATTAGAGAATATGTCAGGCATAAAAGCTTTTTGCTTCACCCTCTGGAAGGAGAGATGATTGCTATTTTGTGCCTTTGCTCACTTTTTACTTTCTTTTATAGACTTGCAATCAGGCATAGCGTATCAAGGGATCCAGTATGTAGAATGCAGTCAGTCGCGTTGTTGCTTTATTTCCAGTATTTTTTTACCCAGCTTTCTGAGAACACATATCTTTAACTGTTCAAGGTCACCCAAAAGTGCACAGCAAGGGCAGTGAGACAACAGCCTTTGTTGTGTGAAGAAAAAGGTCCAGTCAAGACCAGTTGAAACCAGCAAATCAAAATCTAGCAGGCAAACATTAAGCTTTAATATAAATATTAAGGCTGTGCAAGGCGGCTTGCCTTCGCTTGAGCAAGATACACTGCACTGCAGAGGGAGCTTAATTGTTCTGATCCAGGAGGAAAAAAAAGGAAACACAATTCTCCTTTGCATAAGTTTGGAGGGATTTAGCAAAAGAGACATTTGCAAAAGTGTTCCCCAGCTACTGAAAACTGCTGGGTGAGGCCATCAGGGCCTGCTTACAGAATTACAAAATTGGAAGGGACCTTGGAGGTCTTCTAGTCTAACCCCTCCTGCTCAGTCAGGAAACCCTACCATTTCAGACAAATGGTTGTCCAATCTCTTCTTAAAAACCTCCAGTGTTAGAGCACCCACAACTTCTGGAGGCAAGTCGTTCCACTGGTTAATTGTTCTAACCATCAGGAAATTCCTTCTTAGTTCTAGATTGGTCCTCTCCTTGATTAGTTTTTCATTCATTCCTTCTTGTCCTGCCTTCAGGGGATTTGGAGAATAGGTTGACAAACCCCCCCCCCTTCTTCTTTGTGGCAACCCATGAGATATTGGAACGCTGCTATCATGCCACCCCTAGACATACTCAACTGCTGCAACATTTGCAAAAGCTTTTCTCAGCTACTGAAACTGCTGGGCGAGGGCATCAGAGGAGGTAAGGGAAGGGAAGGGAAAAGAGAGGACAGAAGAGAGAAGAGAGGGGTTGTAGGAGGGAGAAGAGAGGGGGAGAAGAGAAGAGAAAAAAGAGAATCAGAGAGAGAGAGGAACAAGAGGAAAGAGGTTATCTTTCAAATCTGTTATGTTCAAAGTTCCACTCGGAAGCCCAGGCTAGATTGATGCTCAAAGTAGCTTCACTGGAGTTAATGAAGTTACTCCCGGGATGTATTAAGTCAGCTGTGTTTATTCTCTAAGCTCCCTTTATGCTGTAAACCATGCTATGATTAACATTAATCTGACTGAAATATTCGGGCATCCCAATTCCCTGGCTAATTCTATTAAGCACTTTCTAACTCTCTCTCTCAATTCCCTTCCCCCCAAATGCTCTGAAATGTTATCACAGGGTGACAAAAACTTAAGCTTTTTATTGGATTTTTCTAAAGCTACGCTTGGTTGGCTGCTTGCTTGCAGGGGCGGGGGGGGGGAGAGGTGGGCATCTGTTTGCTGAATTATTGTGTCTTCAGGGCTGCAAAATAGTTTGGGCAAGCGTTGCTCTGCACCCAACCTCACCAGATTTGCTAAACCCATCTCTGACCCTGGAAAAGACGTGAGATTAAATAGAATCTTGTAAAGAGCTGATGGTTGCAAAGATGTCGTGAGTGAGCTAACGCTTAGGAGAGTCTACACAACTATCCAATACACGTGAATGTAGCCTTTGGACCTTGGGGCAGTTCTCAGTTATGATTCTCTTCCCTTTCTTAAGTGTTGTCTAAATCTTTGTCCTTGAGAACCACACTGGTGTAGCGGTGAGGTCACCAGAGTAGAAGTGGAAGGCTGCGAATTCTAGTCCCGTCTTGGACACAAAGCCAACTGGTTGGCCTTCAGCCAGTCACTATCCCACAGCCCTATGAAGAAGGCAATGGCAAACCACTTCTGGAAAACCATGCCAGGAAAACCTCAGGGACTGCAGAGTTGGCTGGAGGGAGAGAGAGAGAGAGAGGACTGGGCTAAAGTCACCCAGCCAGCTTTCTTGCCTAAGGCAGTACTAGAACTCACCACCTCCTGGTTCCTAGGCCAGCACCGTCACCACCCACCACCGCTTTTAACTTCCTCTATTTCTTGCCATTCCTTTTGAGATGGATTCATTTGCTTCAATAACACTGTCTTGGTTTTGGTTGTATTTTTAAGATGCTTGTCGTACGCTGCCTTGGGTTTTAGGACTAGGGTGGCTCACAGCCTTTGCAATTAAATTAATGAATGAAATAAACCACCTCAAGATGCTCAGGCTGACATTTAATCTATGCTGGTAATACAAAAGCTTATTTTGTCTCTTGTCAGAGAGTAAGGAGCAAAATGCCTTCGTGCTTTCAAAGAACCAACGACAGAATTTGATGGGCCACCATATTGGATAATTTCAGTAGATATATCCAATATTAGAGACACTTTGTTTTCCACACCAGGTGTTTGAGAGCATGAATATAAGGTGCCAACTGGTTGGCACCTTATATTCATTTGGTTAGCCAACCTGGAAGTCACTGCAAAATTCTTTTTTTAAAAAAAAGTTTTACAGTACATTTTAAGCATATACTCCTTCCCTCCCCCTCCCCCCCAAATCCCCTCCCTCCCCCCTTCCCCCCCCCCCCGACTTCCCAGAGCTGAATACAGGGTATTGCCTCAAACAAACTTAAGCTAAAATATGCTAACCAACTATAAATACACTTTAAATCCTATCACACTTTAACTCCCCTTAAACATAAGTAAGTAATAATACATCTTATAATTCTAATAGTCATTCATATGCTAAATAAAAAATTTTAGTCCCATATTTATTCTGAATATAATTGATCCATCTTCTCCATTCCGAAATATATCTCTGTTACGATTGTTCTTTCAAATATGCTGACATTTTTGCCATTTCTGCCAAGTTTGAAACTTTTAAAGTCCACTCATCTATAGTAGGCAGTTCCTCCTTCTTCCAGTATTGCAAAACCAAAAGTCTTGCTGCCGTTATTAAATTCAACATCAATTTAGTTTCTATATCTGTACAATCTGTAATAATACCCAACAGGTCACTGCAAAATTCTGAATTAGAGCAAGGGTGTCCGACATTAGCAACTTTAAGACTTTAAGCTCCCAGAATTTTCCAGCCAGTCATGCTGTCGGTTTGATCCAGAAAGACTCTTTTTGCTGTTCTCTGCCTTTCTCATATAAAAGGCTTCCTGATCAAATCAAAGCAGTTGTGCAAGTGTTTGTGTATATGTGTGTAAGTTTAATTAATGCTTTCCAAAATATGAAAGGCGAAATGCCACATTTACAATGGTTACTGTTTGACCTTTATTTCAGCTACTGAGTAAACATATGGCGCTGAAGGTTTGAGTTCTTGTTTAAATTAAGTAGTATGTTTGTTGATAGAAAGGTCACTTTTCAGAAAGGCAACAATTTTGTTGTTGTTGTTGTTTAAAAAATCATTTTCTGTCCAACTGATGGAGTTAATTAGGAATGTTCTTGAGACACATAACCTCACTCGAAAGCGTGGTTCAAAAATTGCTTGTAATTTGAGAGAGGCTGCTTCATTATTAAGGACAAATGTTGGCTCGCCATACGGTGAGTGTAGTTTTGGTTAAAACAGTTTGGCAGTAGACAGCAAGCTTGACATGCAAAGAGTAGCAAATTTAATTTTGTGGCTGCTGTCTTGTGGAGTTAAAAATCTCTCAATCTGAAGCTTCTAAACAACGGCAGCCAAGTAATTAACCTCATAACAATTAAGGAAAAAACAAACAAACCATAGATGGATAAGAACAATTCTGAATACACACAAAGCGATAGGACCCACCAATGCATACTGTTCATGGCAGAAGATGATGACAAGTTTTTTGTCAGAAAGTTGGAAAGCTTTCTGATCCTGGAGTTTCTCAAGATGTCAAAGGGTTTCGGGATTCAACAGTCACAAGAATGGCTCTGAGTGGCATGAGCAGTGCTTTTTTTGTAAAAGAAAAAGGTGCTGGAACTCACACATGTCTTACTACCCGCCTTGCCTACCCTACAAGGTTCCATCCAAAAAAGGTGCTGGAACTCCGTTCTGGGCGTTCTATGACAAAAAAAGCCCTGGGCATGAGAAATGGCATCTTGCATTCCGTCTGGTTGTAGATCTCCAGAAAGAAAGATGCCCCTAGGCCTTCCATGCAGCTCCAAACACCACAATAAAATCAACACAGGGCTTTTCACTTCATGTTTAATGAAAATATAGGCCAACACTGAGAATTTGAAAAGATTTTCCCTGTGGACAGTCTTAAGCGCATTGCAGAAAAAGTCTTTGATAATATGGTAGCCAGTGGTTCAGCAAATGTGAGGTCCTTGGTGCTTGATACTCTCTGAGCTTGGTTCTGTCCAAACTCAGAGAGCACCAAGGATCTCACAACCCTGAGCTACAAATATTCTCTTCTGTGGACTTCAGTTGATGTCACTTATTCATACATGGCACTGAATTTTGACGGAATGAGACAACTTCCATGGCCAACTTGCCATAGCCAAGTCATCAGGGACAATTTGCCATGGCCAACTCATCATGGGATAACTTGCCATGGCCAACTCATCATGGGACAACTCCCCATGGGGCAATTTAAGAACTCAATTTAATTATTCAAAATAAATAAAAATAATAATTTAATTTTTGCATTTACATTTCATTTTGTTCCTCTTTTGTCCTCCCTTCTTTAATGAATCTATTCCGCCATGTCTTCGATATCAGCGTAACTCTCATTCCGCAGTGAGTTGTCCTATGGTGACTTGGCTGCAGCGAATTGCCATAAACCTGAATTTCAGTAGCTCTCACCTGTCCCTTCACAATCTGAATTTCTCTTTCATCCTAGAAGATAAGTAGAAATTGTTCGTAAAATATATAATACACGTTGCAGCATAATGGTAGAAAATAATGCTAGAATAACACACATTCTGGGTTGGGGATTGCTTTGACCCCAAAGTGTGTATTTGTCCTTGTTTCCAAGCACTTGTAGTTCAGTTGTTTATGCCTAAGAAATTATATTGTAACATATGAATCCATTAATGCCGAGCGTGAACTGCCAGGCCATAATGGAGAAGCCTTTTGTTACCTTGGACACTAAAAGAGGTCTGACTACTATTATGTAGTCCTTTCTGCTCCAGAAACATCCATTTATATAAACCTTTGATGAGTCAGGCAAAACATTTACTCTGGAATTAGAACTGACACAGATTTCTTTTTTCCAATGCTTAAAAATAGGAAAACATAACAGTAGTGGACCTCTAAAAAGAAGGGATTTTCACTGGCAAATTTGCATTTGTTTGTGTGGGCAGCCTCAGGTCCTGAATTGTGGCCTTCTGGTTGTCTGTCAAGATTCTCAGTCATCCAGGTTGTGCTTGTCCCAAAGATGGGTTGTTGTTTTTTTCCCCAAAAAAGGCAACTGGACTTTTTTTGCTTTTTTCCTTGAAGACGTTTCGCTTCTCAAGACGTTCTGAGGAAGCTTCTTGGATGAGAAGTGAAATATTTTCAAGGAACAAGAAAGAAAATCCAGTTGGCTTTTGAAAAAGCACCCTTGGGATGGCCTTCTGGTTCTCATCCACTTCCTGTTTCCTTTCCAGGTGATCACCACTTCCTGTTTCCCCACTCAGACCAAGGAATGGCCCTCTGGAGATGCCATGAGGATTTTTTGGGTGGGGGGAGTGGGGAACTGCTCACAAATCACATAGTCTTCAGCCCCATTTTGCAGCTCCCACATTCTTTTCTGATTGCAGTTGTTGAAATTGAAGATCTTTGCTTCTTGTCCCATGAAAACAGTAATAAATGATCTGAAACAAGTCCGTCCTGATAATCTCACTCCTCCTATTATCCTCAAGCCCAAAGAGAGTGGCGGGGGGGGGGGACTCAATTCAGCTTTGTTGAAAGATCTAACAAGGCTCTGTCCATCTAAATTGCTGCTGCCGTCTACGTTTTTTCCTTGAAAAGTGTTACTGTAACTCTAGGGTTTGACTACTAAAATAAAGAATCCCCTGGAGAATTCCCCCCCCCCATTTTTTTTATAAAAGCTGAGAATCCAGCAGAGGAAAACCCAAAGTGCACCAGCTTGTATGTGTTTATCAGGAAACTTTTACGAAGCATTTGGATAGAAATGCCATTGATTGGTCGCTGTCCATGGTACCTACCAGAGGACAATCATCCTGAAAAGGCTTTATGACTCTCATGAAAGAGAGGCTTTGCATCGGGTCTCTGACATCCCCAAGGTTAATGAATTCCCAATCAACATTTTGAAAGCATTTGCTCCATAAAAGTATCTGCTCTGAGTGACCAAATGTGCCCTTCGCGTGGAAGGTTTGAGTCCATTAGCAACACTCAGCGGGGATAGAATTGCACTGAATGGGTGGAATGTTATAGCATGACTTCCAGCACTTATGAAATATGCCATTGTGTAGATCATGACTGGTATCTGACACTGGTTAGGGATGCCGTCCTGATATGGATGCCTCCACAGCGATGGATTTATGCACTACTAGGACAAGCCATAATAGCCAGAATACATAGTAACACTTCAGCTGCACTGGCTGTAGATGTGTTTCCAGATTCTACTCAGAGTGCAAAATAAATACAGGCAATAATAACCATCACCATCATCATCATCATGCCCTGCTCAGGCAGGAACCCTTATACCATTTCAGACAAATGGCTGTCCAGTCTCTTTTAAAAAACTTCCAGTGTTGGAGCATTCACATCTTCTGGAGGCAGGTTGTTCCACTGGTTAATTGCTCTCACTGGCAGGAAGTTTCTCCTTAGTTCTAGGTTGCTTTTCTCCTTGATTAGTTTCCATCCATTGCTTCTTGTCCTGCCTTCAGGTGCTTTGGAAAATAGGGTGTCCCCCTCTTCTTTGTGGAAGCCCCCGAGATTTGGGAACATTGCTATCATGTCACCCAAGCCCTTCTTTTCATTAAACAGGATAACAGAGTTAAAAGGGACCTTGGAGGTCTTCTAGTCCAACCCCCTGCTCAAGCAGGAGACTCTATACCACTTCAGACAAATGGCTGTCCAGTCTTTGTCTCCAGTGATGGAGCACCCACAACTTCTGGAGGCAACTTCAGTTCCACTGGTTAATTGTTCAAACTGTCAGGAAATTTCTCCTTAGTTCTAGGTTGCTTCTCTCCTTGACTAGTTTCCATGCATCTCTTCTTGTCCTGCCTTCAGGTGCTTTGGAGAATAGCTTGACTCCCTCTTCTTTGTGGCAGCCCCTGAGATATTGGAACACTGCTATCATGTCCCCCCTCATCCTTCTCTTCATTAAACTAGACATACCCAATTCCAGCAACCGTTCCTTATATATTTCAGCCTCCAGTCCCCTGATCATTTTTGTTGCTCTTCTATCCACTCTTTCCAGAGTCTCAACATCTTTTTTACAACAGAAAGTTTAGGCTAAATTATGGTCGTAAGTTGAGAACTTACGACTTCCCCTCTGTGTTGCATTAAAAATTATATAATTTGGTATGGACTCCACTGGACCTTGCTTTATTCATTTTTGCTGGAAGAGAAAATGGGTTCATCCTATTCTATTTTTGGCTACACCTGTAAGGTTAAAAGAGGCAGGCGCCCTCCAAGTTCAGTTCTGACAATCGGAAGTATGCACCATGTTTCTAAATGACTAAAACATCCCTTTTGTTTTAGATTGGTTTGGGGCACATCTGTAGCCTCCAAAGTCTTCGTTTAAAAGATGAAAACTTGTACAGAGTAGATGGAAGTTGTACATGAGGAAAGTTCTAGGCTTGGAAAATCAGCTCTGCTACATCAAAATCACTTTGCAGCATTTTGTGCTGAGAACCCAGTGGCCTTGGGGGTGGGGGTCGGGGGGTGCAGCGATTTTCAGGTGTGAATAATTTGATATGCTTTCAAATAATTTTGTAATAAATTCATATTACCATAACGGAAGACTCGGAATGTCAGGTCATCCTGAGACAAACTGCTAGGAGTCCATCCTCTTGAAAAGGTGGGGATGGGCCAGAAGACAGCCCCCCCCTTCGGAGAAGAATTGGGATGGAGGTCAAACTCAGAAAGGCCCAAATACATCTTCCCAAGGAAAACAAAGCAATAATGTCAAACTAGCAATTATCCCTTCCCCAGATACATTTTTCCCAGGGAAACTAATGTGTCAGCTCAACCATAATACATTTAGAAGGCCAAGGTCTGCTGATAGGCTGGGCAGGAATTAAAAAAAAACACCAGGATGAGAATCAGGACAATTTGATAAACCTCATCACAGGAACTCTCTAAAAAAAATGAAATGAAAATGAAAAATGAAATATTGCCTCTTTGTTCTTTCAGAACCCCCATTGTCTTGCTCGCTACAGGTGGTCCTTCACTTATGACTTACAATCATAACTGAGGCCCAATTTTCCACTGCTAAGTGAGACAATTGTTACGTGAGTTTGGGACCATTTTATGACCTGTCTTGTCACCGTTGACTTCAGTAAGTCTCACCTATCCATACATGGCTTTCCCATTGAATTTGCTCATCAGGAGATCACAAAAGGGGATCACATGACCCTGGGACTGTGTCCTGATGGTGGACCTGACAGTACCTGAGAAAATTCTTCTGCGTAGAACATAGAATAATAGGGTTGGAAAGGACCTTGGGGGTCTTCTAGTCTTCTAGCCCTGCTCAAGCCAGAGACCCTGTACCATTCTGAACAAATGGTACAAGGTCCAGTCTCTTCTTAAAAACCTCCAGTGATGGATCTGGGAGTTGAAGTCCACAAGTCTTAAAGTTGCCAAGCTTGAGGTCCCCTGTTTTAAAGGACTGAGCTTCAGTAGAAATTAATTATATTCCAGCCAGATTAAACTTCCCTTAACAATCATCTCGCTGACATATGATTGATTGATGGTTACTTTTCTTGGAAGTAACTCTTAGAAGTACTAGCCAGAGATACCCAGAGACACCAGTTTAGGGCTAATCCCCATTAAACCCCCGGCGAGATTTTCTTCCATGTCAGACCTCTACGGTTGCAGTCAGAACTTGGAAAATGTAGTGAACAATTTAAAAGTTAATTTAAAAGTTTTAGTAAGCAATTTAATGAACTTAGTAAAATGGTCCTGAAACAACCTTCAACTTGAAATGGGGAGCTAATGCAATTCGGTCTCCTGTCTTACTATTATGGAAACACCACAGGATGAATTCATTGGGAAGCAATTCTTGTTTTACTACACCAGTAAATTGGTTGAGCCAGAGAGAGTGCTTGTAACCAGTGAGGTTTTTGGTGTGTGTTTTTTTTCCCTTTAAATTTTATCCTGCCTTTTTTATTTTTACGGAAACTGCCACTAGGTTATTGAGTTCTCCAGAGCTCAGATGAGGACGAAATTGATCTTATCCATCTTTTCCCCTCTTTTAAAAACATCGTAGTTGAGGGCAAGTAGCAATGACTGTGCTCCGTTGACCTTCCAAATTTATAGGAAAGGACCCTGGTGCCTTCACCGCCTTCAGAAAAACCCAAGGAATATTTCACTGATTTTGCTAATACTTGGGGAAGTCAGGAGTATTTCAGTTGCGTGCTTCACTCTGTAACGCATCCAGAGTGTTAACCCATTCAGGCTTCACAACTTCCCTCCAGCACACTTCCTTAATATAGGAATTATTTTGTTGTGTAGATTTTCAACTCCCAGCTAAATAATGTGACCAAACCTGGAACATTTGTAATTTGGGAAGTGAAGTAGGCTGGAGAACATTAAATCACTGGAAAATAAAAAGGGAGAACAGAAGAGAGAAATACATTTCTCATGTATGTTGATACTTGTCAGGCACAAATGACCAGGTCCAGACATGAAGAGCTAATTTAACTAGATTAATTGCTAAACAGCCCATGCCTAGAAATCTTCTCAGCTAAGGTTTAGCATCTGCTTTGAGTTAGATCAGGGTTCATGGAATTCAAGGTGTGTGTGTATGTGTGTGTGTGTGTGTGTGTGGATTTAGTCCGCTTGTAACTACGTAGGGATTCTAGGCGGTTCCCTCTTTTAACTCCAGCCCCCCCCCCCTTCTGCCACTCCTTCTCCTACTAGAGCAGGGGTGTCAAACTCAATTTCATTGAGGGCCGCATCAGCATTGCGGTTGCCCTCAAGGGGCCGGGTGGGTATGGCCAGAGTGGGCGTGGCCTACTGGGTGGGCGTGGTTAGAGTGCGTATGGCCTACTGGGGGTGGGCATGGCCAGCTCTACATTGTTTGCATCAAGGGTGCCTATGGGGGCCTGAACAGGAGTGGGACAGATCTGAGGGTCTCTGGCAGGAGGAGGGTCTCTGGGCCAGGGCCAAGGCAGTGGGGGCCATTCCCTCACTGTTTCCAGGATGGCTTCGCGGGCCGCATGAAAGCACTTCGCGGGCCAGATCCGGCCCCCGGGCCTTGTGTTTGACATGTCTGTACTAGAGTATCCTGATTAGAGGAGGACACAAATATTTAGACTGTATGATAAAGAGGAAACCCCCCCCCCTAAATTTCCATCAGTTAAGCTACAAGAAAAAGAGGAGTTTTTATATGCATACTGCTTAAATCTCTCTGTGTAGAACCAGTTGGGGAAAAAACTTTCTGGATTTGTAGACTTTTGAGACTATATCAAAAATAAGCAAAGCAAACATTTCCTTCAAGAGGACTCCTATTTTTATAGTGTTTTATTAAGAATTATAACAGTTAAAACTAATACAAACTAGGGGGGGAACTCTAAAAGGATAAAAAGAACAGAAAGAAAGAAAGAAAAATGAACCAGCGCAGGCAAGAATTTTGCTATCCTAAATAGACTTCCAACCTAGGAAATTTAGCACAAAGCTCAGCAGTTATTTAAAATGCCCCTTGTCACCCTTAACTTAAAACATAAATTGCAGGTAATTAATTAAGGGGGGGAGGGAACAGGTACAATGTAGGCAATTCATCAGTGCATAGGAAATGTGTCTGCACAGCCACTAAACAGATGTACGATGCTGATGAAGCCACAGCTGATTTGAATATTTTCAATATCCCCCCCCCAGTCTGCTGCTATTTTTGCTCCTCTGCTGTTTATTTTTTTCCCCTTTTTAAATTAGTGGGTTTTGTTCTTAAAAATGCGAATGGCTGCATTGATGATTTCCCTTGCTGGCTGCTTGGAGTTCCTAATGAGAAAGCAAGGGTATAAATAAAAAATAAAAATATGAACATTCTTTTCCAAAATACTTACATGAAACATATGTACAATGCAACTGATTGGATTATGCAAAGCTTGGTAATTTACCACCTGGTAAATGTTCGGTTTTATTCATTCTTTGTTAGACAAAGGCATACATAGGGAAGATTTTATAGCTCAGCACTATTGTATATCAACACTCCCATCAAATAACATAAATAGGTATACACCTGGTGGCTATGATTCCCGAGTCCTTTAACCTCTTAATTTAAAGCCAATGTCATTACTTTAAGCAAACCTATCCCGTCCCATTCCTTTTTTTTAATTATTTCCACCTCTATGAAATTAAGTTGGTTTGCAACTCAACGGGACAGTTCTCACTGTGAAAATAATTCTGGGGGGTGGGGAGGCAAGCAAACCCATCATGGAATTATTTGGGGATGTTCTTAAGAACTGGAAAGAAAAAAAATTAAATTCATCAAAATTAAAATGCTGCAGAACACAAAGATATGCCAGGCTGTGCAAAGTTATATGCCAAAAGCTGCAAAATTTGCACAACAAACTAAGCTTGGAATGGTTAATCTTGTGTAAGGTCTTGTTTTTTTATGTAGTGATCTATTGTTTATTTATTTACCATATTGTAAGAACTCAGCTAATTCTGGTGTAATTCATATGCAAAGCAGACAACAGGCTAACCTGGCGACCAGGTTAAAAATGCTGTTTGTTTGTTTGTTTATTTATTTATTTATTTATTTATTTATTTATTTATTTATTTATTTATTTATTTATTTTATTATATTTGTATACCGCCCTTCTCCCGAAGGACTCAGGGCGGTGAACAGGGCACATATAAAAATACAGAGTACAAAAATTAAAAAAGAATTAAATAGGAGCCCGAGCTAAAACAATAGATAGTCATATAAAAATCCACAATAAAAACCCCAACACATCCTGGGGTTCCTGGGTAGGAAATTCTGCATGATGGCTGAGACTCATTCACAAGTCTCCTAAGGATGGAGGAGGCATGGATGGATGGATGGATGGATGGATGGATGCATGGATGCATGGAGGCATGGAGGCATGGAGGCATGGATGGAGGCATGGATGGAGGCATGGATGGATGCATGGATGGATGGATGCATGGATGGATGGATGGATAGATGGATGAACAGAGAGAGAGATATTTTCATCATACCTTATTAATATAACATTTTCATGTACCAATTACTCACATATAACATCTCTCTCTACCCAGTCTGTAAACATAGGAAGATGAGAATCCCTGCTCTACTCCATTCTCTATTATTTCAAGCAAGTGGCTTTTACCTTAATGCAAAGGAAGCGTGAAATAAACATGATTATGGTCATGTTTCTTGAGGATCTTAAATTGACAAAAGCCTCTGAACATTTACTTGGTGCCAGCCTCTATCACTTCTTCTCCTACCTCTTGGCATCAGCTTTATGCACATATTACTTTTGTGATAGTAATTTTTTAAAAAAAAAACCGTTTATGTGAAAAAAAGAGATTTTATGAGATTGTGAAGTTTAATTTTAATTTTTTCCCTCTCTAAAAATTGATAGTCGCTATAACTGGTCTTCTGTCTCAATCTGCAGATAACGATAGATGATAATATTTACCCCGGCTGGATGTTGTTGTTTTTTTCTTAATCCTGGCTAGAGACCTTTACGTCCCTCCTCCTCCTTCCCCCCTTATTTGGCACTAATTTATTTTCCAAAAAAATACACTCCGGTAACACAACCCCACCCCCACCCCCCCCAAAGCCATTCAAATGCAGGAAGCACGAAAACATTTGTCCTTATGGACCACAATCACTTCTTCTCTGGAAACTCATCGGATACAATATACAAAACTCTGCCTTTGGTCCCCAGGAGCTTTATTTTATTTTGGGTCTTTTGCGGGGCTGATTCAGCAACACTGCCTACAGAGATTATGCCTGAAATATTTAACATCTACATCTTCATTTCCTGTCACTTCCCCGTTTTTTTATTTTTATTGTTTGCCTGTGTTTCTTTTATGAATGTCTCTTAAAACAGCTTCGGAAGCCTTCCTCCCACTCTAGTCTCTTCTTTCCAAATCGCCCATTCTGTTCAAAAATCCTCCCTTCCTTTGGGTTGGCCAATGGCCAGTTTTTTGCTCGCTCTGCCACCCTTCAACAAGATAATACTCAATACTTGGTAATGATCAGCTGACTGAGATCCAGTTCGCCCTCAATTATTCTGTAAAAGGAATGAAGAGAATGAAGGCCCATCCAGATATTTTAGCTACAGGGGGTTCTCTCAAGGAATGATTTCGCTTCTGGTCTGATGGGTTTGGGAATGTTAACATTAATTTTAATTAATTTTACTGTAATTGGGCTTAATATTTAATTCTATCTTAACTTTTGCACACTGTATTTTTATTGTATTTATTGCCCTGTACACCGCCCTGAGTCCTTCGGGAGAAGGGCGGTATAGAAATTAAATTATTATTATTATTATTATTATTATTATTATTATTATTATTATTATTATTATTATTATTATTATTATTATTATTATTATTATTATTATTATCATTATTATTATTATTATTATTATTCTCTTTAGAGAATAGAGGGAGAGTATCGAGTTCACATAAAGTGTTAGTGCCACTTTATGTTGAGTCACAGAATAACAGAGTTGGAATGGACCTGGGAGGTTTTCTAGTCCAACCCCGTGCTCAAGCAGGAGACTTTCTACCATTTCAGACAAATGGTTGTCCAATCTCGCCTTAAAAACCTCCACTGTTGGGAAAACCCACAACTTCTGGAAGCAAGTCATTCCGCTGAGTAATTGTTTTCACTTCCACAATTGCTGATGAGTTCTGCCACTTATGTTATACAAAGGAGCCTTGCCTTGCATGGGAATCCACGTGTTTGGTGCTTCCCTATATCCCTTGTGGCAAGTTTACAACTTGCAGAAATGGCTCATGTACAGATTTCCTATGTCACCAAGGTGCCTTACGAGCTCCTGGTTCAGAAGACCTTTGTCAACATTCCGACAGACGAGACCAAACACATCCAAACTCCAAGGCTAGAGGTTTCCTCAAAGAACATGTTTATTGGCTACATAGTATTGGCACGGTCCAAAGTGAAACCAAGTCTGAAGAGAGACTTGAGAAACACTACTACAAAGTTAAACTTCCCACCCCATTGCTATGCAATCAGCTACGTTTCCCAATAGAACAGTTTGGCGGGTTTTCTCACCAAATGCTCACCTGACCTGACAGAAATGACCTTGGTTCCCACGAGACAGTGAAATGTTTAGACTAGCAGAAATCCTCCATACCCGCCCTCTCATTCCTGTGGCAACCTAGAAGGAGCAAGTCCGTTGTAGAGTTGACACCCTGTTCTTAACAAACCAGCTGATCAATACATTGCTTTTTGGAATGAATATCTACTGTATCCTTCACATTTTTCATTCCTCCACCTTTTTTGTCCCCCTGCAGATAAACAAATAAGCTGCCCGAGTCATCCTTTTTTATGCCTCACTCGTTTCGCTCTCAATTCCAAATCTTTTCCCGTGGGGACTCCAAGATAAACGCTCCTTTCTCCAACAGCATTGGAGCCACCAATTTGGATGTTACAGAGATGAAGGGGCTATATTCTAAAAAGAGGAGGGGAGATGCAGCTCTGCAAATGAGCTCTGGGTGAAGCAAGCTTTGTAGCTGTGGGGAAGAAAAATCATTGCACGGTAGATGAAGAGCTGGGTAGAGCTCCTAAATCACCCCAAAGCCACAAACAACTGCATCATTGACCTCTGTGGGGCTGAGAATTTGTACCACGACTAAATTACAAACCACAATAACACCCCAAACTTCCACGTACATAAAGCTGATTTATAGTCGGTAAGCAGATCGGTTTCATTTTTCTAATAATAAATTATGAAGCATCCAGGGAATTATTTCTCAGGCAACACAAAGTTTAGACTAGATAGTATTCCTTTCCAAGATGAACTTTCCTTGACAATGTATAGAGAGTCCATATCTCTTATATTCAGCCCTTGGGAGGAAAAACCCAGCTAAAAGTCACATTTTTTGTGACATGCTACACAAGGAATTTTTATTATTATTCTGCCAGGGGCTGCACTGCATTTTAAAACTTTTTTCATTGTTGTGGTTGTTTGCTTGGTTCAAAAATCAATAGAACCTTGTTGGTGATTCAGTGGAATCCCTGGAGGAGATGGGAATAAAATTCGCAGAACCTTATGAGAAAGTGGGGTCACTCCAGAGAGTTCTTTCCAATGGTTTAGAAACTTGGTTGGTTGAGGGGGGGGGGGAAGAAGGAGAGATTTTTAAAAAGCACAACAATTTTAAAAAGGCCAAGATTGTGAACTGGGCAGACTGGAGGACTGTGAATTACTCTTGATGTTTTCCCTAGTGAGTGAATTGAACCATGGGAAGCCAAGGAGATGACCAGGCTGAGCCAGAGGGAGGGGTCAAACGCGTCATAAGCCATGAGTCCCTGCGCACCTACAAGAGATCTAAGTCCAGCCCATCTTGAATGCCTTTCTTATCTCTCGCTCATTTCCCTTGACCGTTAGTTGTTCGGATTCTTGTAGAGAGCTTAAGCTTGCAATTGTCAGATCCCCCAAGAAATGTATTACTTCTCTTTCTATCATATACATGCTTTTGTAATTATTTTTTGGGGACCTGCCATTCTGTTGGGAGGGGGGATGCTTTGCACTGTCTTGCCACACTGCCCTTCCCCCAGGAGATGGAGTGCAGCTGAATAATATCACCCTTATCTAAGAGAGGGTTGCTGCTTGGAGCCAGAGAGAAATGAAAGCGAGAGAGATCTTGACGAGTATGCTAAAGGTACCAGTTACCAAAACAATATACCACCTGTGGATTGGCTGGGGTTCAAATGGATCCTGGGATCCTGGGGGGGGGAGAATAATGAATACTGCTTTTGATATATTGCTTTCATGGGTTTTTCCTCAGACCTTTGTTTCCCCTGCTATCATTAATCCCTAATAAAAGTTCCTTTTGAGACAATGCCTGTTTCAAGAGTTCTGCTTTCTTGGGAGACCTAGCCGAGGTTGGCAGGTCCAACAGCAATAAATCTTTTACTCATCTGAACTGCCTGAATCTCCTGATTTCCCAAGGCAACCATTGACTATCTCATGCCAAAGGAAAATGTAAACCCTAACCCACCCAGGAGAACCAAAAATATTTACTTTTCCATCAAAGGGTTGGGGTTGACCAACCTTCCCTCTTCTTCCTTACTCTGGAAATTGCCAATACACCACTAGCTTGTCTCCACAATGTAGGTAATAGCCAGGACATCCTCAGTCTAATTTGCTCTCCCTTTGTGGATCCATTTCAGCGTTAGATGTGACCAGCCAATTTTCTGTCCTTTTGGATCTTTCAGCCAGCTATTTCTCTCTCAAACAAAAGCCTGGAGGCATTAGAATTTTCCTGATCCTATTTTGAAGTGAGTCCTAAACCATTTTTGTTTCAAGGCATAATTTCTGCATGACACCTTCAACAAATACCCAGAAAACAAAGGGGAGGGGAAGAAGAGAAAACTGTAAACCACATTAGGACATCTATTTTCCCAGAAGAATCCAAAAAAATTGGATTATATTCAATTTTTGTTTATATTATATTATATTATATTATATATAATTAAGGTAAAGGTTCCCCCGCACATGCGAGCTAGTCGTTTCCAACTCTAGGGGCCGGTGCTCATCTCCCTTTCAAAGCCGAAGAGCCAGCGCTTGTCCGAGGACGTCTCCGTGGTCATGTGGCCGGCATGACTAGATGCCAAAGGTGCACGGAACGCTGTTACCTTCCCACCGTAGTGGTCCCTATTCTTTTACTTACATTTTTTACGTGCTTTCGAACTGCTAGATTGGCAGAAGCCGGGATGAGTAACAGGTGCTTGCTCTGCTACGCCGCACTCGGGATTCGACCCACCAAACTGCTGAGCTTCTGATCGACAAGCTCAGCGTCCTAACCCACTGAGCCACCGCATCCCTTATATATAATTATAATAATATAATTATATTATATTTGTCCATACACCGGCTGTTGAAGCTGAACAATTTTTCCCCATATAATGTTTAATAATGCTTGCCCATTATGCAGAATAGCTGAGAGGACCTTGTAAGGAGGAACCAAGCCAAAGAAGGATTAACACAAGTTTGCCACATCACAACTTGGGCAAGGAAGAGTCAAATTTTAAAAGAGGAGGTCCCTGAGAAGATAGGTGGACAAAAATGCCAAATCCAGTCTAAATATCTGGCTGACTCTGCAACCAACCATGACAATGATAATAGTACCAAAAGGTAATAGGTACCTTGGGTGCAATCCCAAAACATCTGGAGCACCATTTGAACAAGATCAGCATTGACGAAATCACCAGCTGTCAGTTGCAAAAGACCACTGGAACTTGGAATGGATCTTTAATATTATTAAGCAACATTTGCCTATTCCTGGTCTTTTGGAAGGTTAAGTGGACAAAAATGTCAAATCCAATCTAAATATCTGGCTGGCTGTGTGAGCAACCATGATAATCATAATCATCATATCCATAGTAGTAGATGCCTTGGATGTAATGCCAAAACATCTGGAGCACCACTTGAGCGACATCAACAAAAATCACCATCTATCCAGTGCAAAAGGCAGCTTTCCTTGGAACAGATTGCATCCTGCAACAAGACCTTTAATGTTATTAAGCAACATTTGCCTATTCCCAACCTTTAGGCAGGACCTGATATCAATTCCAGTCTAAACATCTGGCAGACTGTACGACCAACCAAAATGTCAATTCCAGTCTAAACATCGGGCAGACTGTATGACCAATCATCATAATAAAGATTAAATGTGATCTGCAGCATCACATTCCCAAGCAAAATGTCTTATATCCAGAAACCGAACAAAAGCCTAAGTAGCAACAGCGCATCTATGCAGTACTAATGTGCTTGCTTGTCTTAGGAAGACATATAATTATTCAATCTTAGCCTTTTCATATCAAAACGAGGCAAAGATTTGAGACAAGCCGTTATGATGGAGAATGAGAATAATCCCTAACCTAAACCATTTCCCTTCTTTTCTCAAGCTGGATCTCTCCATGATTTCACTGTGCCAAACCAGCCAGGTGCTCCTTACTGCCTGTCCTTTTAGCAAACAGATCCCTGATGCAGGAAATAGCATGCAGGAAATATCCTGTTTTATTTTGTGTGTTTTTTTTTAAAAAAACAAAAAAACAAACCACTACCCTTTGAACAGTCCCAAAAGACCCACACAAAGAAGACACAGTGCTGCCAGCTCTTCGGGGAAGGTACCCATTGACAAATGAGTTTGATTTCCTTTGACGCTCTCTGCCTCTTATTGCAAAGCCAGCTCAGCTAAGAAACGGGGGGGGGGGGGGGAAACGGAGGAAAAAAGGCAGAAAGAAGCATTTCTCAGCATCTTCTAAACAGGAAGGGATTTGCAAGGGACTCTCGTATTGCTTAGGGTCATCAACCTCTTCTCCAGCAGGCTGATAAACAGCCACACTGAGAAAGCAGGCACCTGCCTTGATAAATACCTGAATGCCTGTCTCCTAAGTGTCCAAACAGAAACAGCTGGTTGGTACTAAGAGACAGGGATTGGAGAGACTAAATTTATCCCTGCTATGAGTTTGCCAGATTCCACGGAGTTAAGAGGAAGGAGCCGAGGATTTTGAAGAGGACAAGACAAAGCAAACCTCCAAAGAAAGGGATTTGGGTAAAGGAGAGGGGGAGAAAGCAGATAAAAATCTAGAAAAGTCTGCTTTGGCTTCAAAGTGGGATGGCCAAGCTCAGCAACATAAGCTTCTCAGCATTCTCCTGGGGAATATCTGCAAGGTCAGGTCCAAGAGCAGCACGTCTCCGAAAAAGCTGCATCTGCAAGATTTCCTATGCATTTTCACTGAGGCTAGAAGGTCCCCAGGTAAACAGATGTAGAAACACAGGCTGTAATCCAAGGGAGAGCAATTTTAGGCTGGCCAGGACCCCCATCGGCACCTTGCAAATTCAGACGATGCATTCCTTCACAGTATTCTACAGATCAGTTAAGCCTGTTTTTCTTTTCTTTTTCTTTTTTTCTTTTAAAAAGCAAGGGTGTTTTGTGAATTTACGTTTACTTGAGCCAATGATCCAGCATTTTTTTCCCTTCAGCCTGTAAGTAAGCCTTCCTTTCTTGCCTATATCCTAGGGAGCTGCGGCCAAGCAATTTAAGTAGAAAGTAGAATAATGCAATATCCAATGCTATCCAGCCCAATTGAGCAGTGTGAGATTCAAGGAAGCACAATCTGAAGGGAGAAGCATTAATCCCATAATCAGTGGGACTAATGACAGATCTAGTGCCCCACACACTTGCATTCTCATTCTAGCACATGCACACAGGCAAGATGGAGCAGGATGTGCTATTTCCCCATCTCCACTATCTGGGGCAAACAACCTTGGGTACCAGAACTATATCCTACCCTATAGCCTCCACTTTTCTGAGTTCCCCCCAGAACCATGATGGTCATAAATCAGTGGCAGCTTCCTGCAGGAAACACAGCAGGGTGGAGTACATGTAGAAGGAGGCAGAGTCAAAAGAGGAATCAGTCTGGAATCATTATGTTCCCACAAATAGTCTTAAGTCCAATCTCTCTTGAATTCCATTAAGTCTTACCTTGCATCGATTTAGTGCTGATAGTTAGTTGACCGATAAATGCATGAACAATAAATCAGTTTAACCGGAACTTAAAGTGTGGTCTTGATTCTCTGTAGTTAACAACACACCATAAAATGAGAGGGGGGGGAGAGAAAAAGAAAAGAAAGAAAGAAAGAAAGAAAGAAAGAAAGAAAGAAAGAAAGAAAGAAAGAAAGAAAGAAAGAAAGAAAGAAAGAAAGAAAGAAAAAGGAAGGAAGGAAGGAAGGAAGGAAGGAAGGAAGGAAGGAAGGAAGGAAGGAAGGAAGGAAGGAAGGCAATTGCCTGGACAAAGCTTTGAAGTTTTCTTAGCAATGTTTTTCAGGATTGATTTGCCCTTACCTGCTTCTTAGGGCTGAGAGAGTATGACTGGCCCAAGGTCACCCAGCTAGCTTTGTGTCTAAAGCAAGACTAGAACTCACCATCTCCCAAGTTTCTCAGCTTGTGTCTTAACCACTACACTTAACTGTAATCCTTGGACAACTCAAAAAACAATCTCAAATTTGCTTTCTGGCCGCTAAAATGTTGCCTAAAGTTAAGACCCATCTCTTGATTTAGTTTTGGCTCACCTTCAATCAAAACAATTCAGTGTCCTTTTTTTTAAACTGAACACATTGAGCAAAATATTCAAACATGATCAACACAAAGTAAACTGTTGCAAAACAGCACAAGCCCAACACACCCTTTTTATGCAACATGGCTCAGCTTCCTTCTGTCTCGATGCCAATTAACACGATCAAATATTTATAACTCTTCTTCTGATACACAAAGAGAGTTTGGCTAATGCCTCTATTTCTCCAAGCCAGGAAATTTAAATACAAATAATTCAAAAGCAACCATCCTAGGAAATGAAAAGGCTTTTTTTTTCTTTTTCAATAATATTTGCTGCTGAAACAGAAGGCTGGAACTGCTTTCAGCAGTGTTGGTTAAAAAGGGGGGGGGGGAAGAGAAGAAAAATGAGGATGGTGGAGCTACGCACACCAGAGTCATTTTCTGGTTGCACTTAATAATTCCTTCTGCTAATTATGAGAGCATCTTAGGGCGAACGGTGTTTGCATCAAAGGGAAAATGGAGGGAAAGATTATCGATCTGAAGCGTTGTTGCATAGAAGAAGGAGGAGATTAATTCCCTGTGGTCTCAGAGGGTGGGACAAGCAAGCTGCAAAGCAGTACATTCTGCCTAGGTGCCCTGACTGAAGGAGCCGATAGCCAATAGAAAAGGCCCCTGGTATAATGGGGAGTTCATTAGAGGTCTTTAAACAGTGGCCTTATGATCATGCCTTTAAAATGTCTTGAACAGCTAATTTTGTTTGTTTATTGTAGAGTCCTTGGTGATCTCTGAGCTTGGTTGTTTGCTTGCAGACATTTCATTATCCAATTAGCTAACATCCTCGGCGCAAGGGACTGTGGGTTTTGCTCTTTATTTCTCTACACTGGATTGTCCTGCCAGTATTGTTGAGGGGATGCTTTTGTCCTTGGTAGTTCCTTGATTGGGGCATTGTTTTCTGCCTAATTGTTTCTCCGGTGGTAACCCTTATTTAACTAAATAAATAAATAAACCCTGGCTTATCTGGAGGTTGTCTACCGAAGGAGATGCGTCCTAGCCTTTTTGTTTACTTCTTAGCTTTTTGTTGTCTCTTTGGAACGGTGTGCAGGGACGTTTTATTTCTCTGTGCCTATTGATGGCTGATTTGTCCTAACGTCAAACTTTGAGGAATGGCCGAACATTTTTGGAGTTAGCTTGGTCTAGAACGCTCAGTTTTCCAGCTGAATCTGTGGTCCATCCCGAATGACCACAGTTTTCTGATTGAATCTTCACTCTGACCTCACCCTATCCCATCCCTTGGGGAAGCAGCCAGGTATTAAATGCTTTCTTGAAGGTTAAAGGGAGGACTTTCCAATCTTGGGGGCAGGGGGGGGAGATGATGTTCTGTAGGGCAGGGCTGCAGTGGAGAAGACACACTTCTGAGGACGCATGAGGAAGAGATCTGGAACAATGTCCACTCTCTCTGTTCTGCTAAGCTGGGCAGACGCTCTCAGGGAGAGGCAGTCCCACAAATAATCTAGTGGCCCCATGCCACGTAGGGCTTTAAAGGCAATAACCAGCACCTTGAATTGCACCCAGAAGATGATCCTTCCCAGCTCTGTGATTCTATGAGCTTCACAACAGTCTTAAGGCAGGACAAGAAGCAATGGATGGAAACTCATCAAGGAGAGAAGCAACCTAGAACTAAGGAGAAACTTCCTGACACTAAGAACAATTAACCAGTGGAACAACCTGCCTCCAGAAGCGGTGAATGCTCCAATACTGGAAGTTTTTAAGAAGAGACTGGACAACCATTTGTCTGAAATGGTATAGGGTTAGGTCCTGCCTGAGCAGGGGGTTGGACTAGATGACCTCCAAGGTCCCTTCCAACTTTACAACTTTATGATTATGAGATTCTCAGTCATCCAAGGCACAGTGGTCCCAAAGGTGCTTTTTCAAGAGGCGACTGGACTTTTTTTTTTCCCTGGAAGACGTTTCGCTTCTCATCCAAGAAGCTTCTTCAGCTCTGACTGGATGGTGGGGAATGGTGGGGAATGGTGGGGAATGATGGGGGTGAGTCATTCTCCATCATTTAGTCAGAACTGAAGAAGCTTCTTGGATGAGAAGCGAAATGTCTTCCAGGAAAAAAACAACAACGTCCAGTTGCCTCCTGAGCAAGCACCTCTGGGTTAAGGCAGAGACATTATTTAGACTTCACAGTAAGCTACAGTTCAGCAGTTTGTGAATGTGCTTGTTCAGACTTCATTCTTAGGTGCTCCCTCTCCTCCCATTTCTTGGTTGCTGCTTTGGCCATAAAAGAAAACTTCCCATTTTCGACTAAGCTGCTTTCTTTGCTCTGCCCAAGCTGGGCAGGCACTAATTTTGTTTAAACAGTCTTTCCTCTCTCCTGCATAGGGAATTGTCAGTCTAATAGGGAAGACATTAACAAGCAAAGCTTGGATGGTTTTGAGTGAATTGTGATGTTAATCGGGGAGCTGTGATGCAACCAGCATTTTCCAAAATGTCGGTTATGGCCAGCTAACTGTTGAAATCAATCATTGGTCTTTGGGAAAATTACAGAAGAGAGCAGTCTTCGCCCTCAGAGGGAACACCGAAGCTACAACTTTGCCAGTGTCATTCTTTTATACTATGGAAGTAACCAACTGGAAAAAGGCCTTTTCTCCAAAATAAATGGACGTATTGCTTATGGTCCCCTGGGTTCCTGTGCTCCTCAGCACAGCAAAGCACCGTGGCCTTCAAAACTTCTAATGCTGGCATATCAGCGTTTGGGTGTTGTTGGGTGTTGTTTTTTTCTTAATCATCTCAACCTATTGCTGCAATGTGGTCCAGGAATTGGGACAAGGCCAGAATCTTCTGCAGCGGGAGAATGGACCACTCCTTCAGACGCAAAGCAGAGAGAGCTTGGTGCTTTCAAAGCAGTCTTCACTCCCTTGAATGGCGTTTCTCTGCACACAAGGCCATTAGGGCAACAGAAAATATCAAAATAGTTCTTAGTTGCAAGCCCTTGCCTGCAACTTTGATTAAGGAGGGAGCCATCCGGTCACACTTCACTAGCTCAACTCTTGTCTTCATCTGGAAGTCCCAGTCTTATCACACACAGATCCAGACACACACACACACACACTGTCCAGCAACAGCTGCTAAGAAAAACAGGCAAAACACCCTTTGGTCATTTTATTATCTTTCAGAACTGGCAGTAGTAAGGTGGGAAAGTCAAGAGTGTTACACACCCAATGTTCCTTTCCTAAGGAACAGGAAATCCTCTAATACCAAGCTAGATCAAAAGTCCATCCAGCTGAGCAATGTCTATTGTATCTCATCTCATAAACAGGTAGTCCTCGACTTACGATCACAACTGGAACCAGAATTTTGGTGGCTAAACAAGGTGGTTGCTAAGGGAGCTGGGCCCAATTTTATGCGCTTCTCGCCATGGTTGCGAAGCAAATCCTTACGGTTATTGAGTGAGTCAGTTGTTTGTCTCGTGACATCTAGAGAATACCAGGTTGGGGAGAAGATAGCTTTGAGGAATTTGGGAATTCGTACACAAGTCCCTATGGGCTATGTTCTCTAAGGCTGACGTATCACAAAAAAGATGTTGAGAGTTTGGAAAAAATGCAGAGAAGAGCAACTAAGATGATCCAAGGCTTGGAGACTAAAACATACAAAGAACATCTGCAGAACTTGGTTTTGGCTAGTCTAAAGAAAAGAAGAAACAGGGGAGACATGATAGCAGCATTCCAGTGTTTGAGGGGCTGCCACAAGGCAGGGGGGGGCAGGTTGTTCACCAGAGCACCCGAGGGAAGGACAAGAAACAATGGTTGGAAGCTGATCAAAGAGAGAAGCAACCAGGAATTAAGGAGAAACTTCCTGACAGTAAGGGAATTAACCAGTGGAACAGCTTGCCACCAGAAATTGTGGGCACTCCATCACTGGAGATTTTTAAGAAGAGACTGGACAGTCACTTGTGTGAGATGGTCTAGGTTTTCCTGCTTAAGCAGGGGGTTGGACTAGAAGACCTCCAAGGTCCCTTCCAGCTCTAGTCTAATCTACTCTATTCTAGGCTGAAAAAGTAAGGCCAGCCAATGAGCCAGTTGTATTGATTTGATCCTACAATAAGTTGGATCTGATGCTCCAATCACAGGTTCAATTGTTGCATCCATTAGATGAAATGCAACCTATGTTTTTTTTTCTTTTTTCTTTTCTTTTCTTTTCTTTTCTTTTCTTTTCTTTTCTTTTCTTTTCTTTTCTTTTCTTTTCTTTTCTTCCTAGGCTAACATTTCCCCTGGATTTTTTTAGAAAGCATCAGAAGAATGTACATGCAAACCAGAGATGCAGGGCCAACTGTGGCTTCCATTACAACATCAGTGCATTTTCTTTATGCTGAGGTCAAACTGTGTTTGACCCAGCAAAGGTAAGCTGAGCTTTATTTATTTATTTTTTTCCACCAAAAAATCCTTCTTTCTCCTTCTTTCTCTTCCGTGCATTTCTTCCCCCCACTCCTAGAGACATAGCCTGCAGTTTTATTCCTCATAGCTCCTGCTTCTCCCATTATCTCCGTGATTTATGGTACTGTTACCAATTAATAATTAGGCATAACTCATCCAAATGGCTTCTGGTTGCGAGCAGCTAAGTTAGGGAGCTCGTACTTGCTGCCAGCCGTTTCCACTTCGGTATGGACTTTGAACCCATGTCCCCATCACCACCTCTACCTTCCCGGGGGACCAATTCTAAATTTAATCTCAGCTGAAACCTTTTCCACCCAATTTCCCCTCTGCAAAAGAGGTCTCTGCTTTTGCCCTTGGTGGTCTTTTCAATCCTTGATTGAGATGGTGGAGATTGTTGGCTGGTTTGTTATATATCTCCCTATCATTCCGCAGTCTCCATGGTTGTCTGGCTTCCCAATTTAGGATGGCCCAATGGAAGGCCTCTCCTCAGTCTTCCCCTGGGATTTGATTGAGGTATCGGATGTCAGAGTGATTCAGACCGCTGGAGAAATGATTCCCACAAGGAACGGTATGTTTTTCAATCATCTCAATGCGATAAGATTCAGCAGCAGCAATAGAAATCCAATCAAAAACAGAATAAAACGTATCAGCTGGACAAGGCGTTCAGGCAAGCCCCCTTCCCGCCATCTGCAGAGAACGTTGGAGAGGGTTATTTTGTGTTCCTTCCGTAATGCAAAAGAACAAGGCACGATAACGTGGGATCGTTACAAATACGGGAAAATTAATCTGTAGTTACAGACAGAAAACACTGACAGATGCAGAGTTAAATTTGGAGAGTCTCCCACAGTCACACACACACACACACACACACACACACACACACAAATGGGAGGGACATTTAGGCTATATTTCCTCCTTTGTGTTGAAAGGCTGTAACCAAGATGTGTCTTAGGTAATTGAACGGGATTTTAAGAGGTAGGGGAACATATAATTTTGACGCACCCCTCAAGAGGGTGCACGCTTAAATATGGTCCTGATTTCAAGCATAATTGCCAGTGGAATTAGGAAACATTGAGCGTTGTGTTCTGTCCCACGCCAAGCAAGGAGTTGATTAGCGTTTGTCTGTGGTCATGTTGGGTAATGAGTAGTTTTGAATAGAAGCCACAACATTTTGGTAAACAGTGAAAAAGCTGTTTCCTAGGGTTATGCTAAAAGAATGGCGAAAGAACAGGTTTTTCCTTGGGTTGGGAATGGGCTGGCCCAAATCTCTCAAGAGCAAAATGAAAGAGCTAGGCTGGTCCATTTGGAACCCTGCTACTATTTGTATTTGCTTTTAACCCTCCTTTATTATAAATAAGACAGTGAAGATAGGATTTCCTGCCTGAGTAGGGGGTTGGACTAGATGACCTCCAAGGTCCCTTACATTTTTGTTGTTGTTGTTGTATCTAGTACGCCCTCCTCCTTTTATTTTCCCCATAACATCAACCCTGTGAGGTGTGTAGGGCTGAGAGAGAGGGACTGGCCCAAAGCCACCCAGCTGACTTTCATGCCTAAAGTGGGACTAGAACTCACAGTCTCCTGGTGATTGGCCCAAAGTCACCCAACTAATTGTCTATAGAGATTCTCGGTCATCCAGATCATGGCTGTCTCCGAGGTGCTTTTTTCAAAAGGCAACTGGACTTTACTTTTCCTTGATGACATTTCACTTCTCATCCAAGAACTGATGTGAAGGATGTGCACAAATTGCACAGCCTGAAGTAAATTGTCAAAGAGGAGGGGGGGGGTCAACTTATTCTCCAAAGCACCGGAGGGCAGGACAAGAAACAATGATTGGAAACTGATCAAGGAGAGAAGCAATCTGGAATTAAGGAGAAACTTCCTGACAGTGAGGAAAAGTAACCACTGGAACAGCTGGCCTCTAGAAATCGTGGGCGCTCCATCGCTGGAGATTTTTGAGAAGAGACTAGACAGTCAACTGTATGAAATGGTATAGGTTCTCCTGCTTGAGCATGTTCTGTACCAGCCTGCTACCGGCCCTGCAGAAAAGGCAGGGACAACCCCTTTACAAACAGCAAGAGGCTGGAATGATGCCTGCCAAATTTATAGCTACAAAAACAAACAAGACACGAACCAAGAAACAGGAGCTTTAAGAAACACGAACTATCCAAGCGGTTGCCTTCAGCAAACCAGCCCTCCCCACACATTCCCCTTATATAGAGTTCAGGGCGTGGCTTCTCTCTGCCTCCTTCCGAGAAGCCCCATTGCCTTCCTCTGTTTACTCCTACTTGACTGCCTCCTGCGTCGGGCGTCCTTGAACAGGGCCAGCTGTGGGTCATCTTCATCCACGCTGTCAGGCTCACACAGCTGGGTCTCCGTGGTGACCAAGTGGGAGGGGCCTGGCTGAGGGCTATCATCAGCAAGATCTTCAACCCCCTCAGCAAGATCTTCAACCCCCTCAGCAAGGTCTTCAACACCCCCCTCCTCCTCCTCTGAGTCATCCGACCCAACTGCCGAACCCACAGGCTGACCCTGAATCACAACAAGGACAAGAAACAATGATTGGAAACTGATCAAGGAGAGAAGCAATCTGGAATTAAGGAGAAACTTCCTGACAGTGAGGAAAGGTAACCACTGGAACAGCTGGCCTCCAGAAATCGTGGGCGCTCCATCGCTGGAGATTTTTAAGAAGAGGCTAGAGACAGTCATTTGTCTGAGATGTTATAGGTTCTCCTGCTTGAGCAGGGGGTTGGACTAGAAGATCTCCAAGGTCCCTTCCGGCTCTATTCTGATTGATATTGATAAATAGAAAGGAAGATGCCAAACAAATAGGAAACGCTATTTTTCTCCTGTTCCCAGGGTCATTTTTAAAAAAAGAAAGAAAGAAACAGAACTTGGTCACAACCTGAATGAAAGAGGGGGAGGGGGAAAAAGTGTGCTACGGTCATCACGTTTGAGCGGGGGTGGGGGGAAATATTAAAAATCAGCACACCTCTGGGAGAGTTCTTAAAGGTCAGTATACATTCTGAAATGTTGTGCCAAAAGGGCAAAAGTTATTTTGAAATGAAGTCTGCAAATAAGGAGAGCGGTGTCGGAGAGAATGCTACCTTAGGAAATGCCACAGAGGGAGAAGAAATGGATTCTGAGACCTTGCCTTAAAAATAAATAAATAAGTAAATAAATTGCAGCAGTCAGGCATCTCCCAAAGGTGTTTGTTTGTTTTTGTTTGTGTTTTCCAAAAGGCAACTGGACGTTTTGTTTTTCCTTGAAGACATTTCGCTTCTCATCCAAGAAGCTTCTTCAGTTCTGAAGAAGCAGAACTGAAGAAGCTTCTTGGATGAGAGGCGAAATGTCTTCAAGGAAAAAACAAAATCCAGTTGCCTTTTGGGGTAAAAACAACAACAACCTTTGGATCAACCATGACCTGGATGATAGAGAATCTCCACAGACATTTAGCAGCCAATCAGTCATGTTGTTTGGCAACATTCACAAGCTGCAGAAGAATCTGAAGCAATAAAAAACATATCTCAGCAGTTCCATAACTCTGGGTGTTTAAAAAAAAAACAACCTCAGGAAATTAATTTTAATTTAATTTAATTTAATTTATTAAATTATAATTATAAATTAAATTTAATTTAATTTATTAATATTTGTATACCGCCCTTCTCCCGAAGGACTCAGGGCGGTGTACAGGGCAAGAATAAAACACAAAGCTACAAAAATTAAAAAGTAATTAAATACATGCCCAACAATAAATACATTAATAAAACCCCAATAAAGTGATAGTAAAAACCCCACCAATCCCCCCTCAGGCCAGGCCGGCTTGTTCGAACAGGTATGTTTTCAGATCGCGGCGAAAGGAGCGAAGATCGGGCGCCGTCAGGAGCTCAACCGGTAACTGGTTCCATAGCTCCGGGGCGCCCACAGAGAAAGACCTCCCCCTGGGGGCCACCAATCTACATTCTCTGACCGGTGGCACCCTGAGGAGGCCCTCTCTGTGGGAACGCACAGGGCGGAGGGAAGTTGACGCCGGCAGCAGGTGTTCCCTGAGGTACTCCGGACCCCTGCCATGTAGGGCTTTAAACACCATGACTAGTACCTTGAATGTCACCCGGAAGACAACTGGCAACCAATGCAGCTCACGGAGCAGAGGTGTAACATGGGAGTATCGGGAAACTCCCAACACAACTCTCGCGGCTGCATTCTGTGCCAGTTGGAGCTTCCGGGTGGTCCTCAAGGGCAGCCCCATGTAGAGAGCATTGCAGTAGTCTAGTCGAGAGGTCACGAGCGCGTGAGTGACTGTGCATAGATCATCCCGGCTTAGATAGGGCCGCAACTGGCGCACCAGGCGAACCTGGGCGAAAGCCCCCCTAGTCACAGCTCCTATGTGATCTTCCAGAGTGAGCCGTGAATCCAGGAGGACTCCCAAGTTGCGAGCCCTATCTACGGGGGGTAGAATTAGAATATCATAGTCCTTCATTCATCTCCAGGTTGTCCATTCTTCACTCTTACAAGAACGGCCAAGTGAGACGATCCCAAGCCAATAAAAAATAATAATAATAAACTAACAGAATAACAGAGCTGGAACAGAATTGGAGGTTATCTAGTCCAACCCCCTGCTCAGGCAGGAAACCTATATCATTTCAGACAAATGGCTGCCCAATCTCTTCTTAAAAACTTCCAGAGTTGGAGCATTCACCACTTCTGGAGGCAGGTTGTTCCACTGGTTAATTGCTCTCATTTTTCGGAAATGTCTCTTTAGTTCCAGGTTGCTTCTCTCCTTGATTAGTTTCCATCCGTTGCTTCTTGTCCTGTCTTCAGGGGCTTTGGCAAATAGATGGACCCCCTCTTCTTTGTGGAAGCCCCTTAGAACAGGCTACTTTAAAGAAAGGGGAGGTCTGATTGGAAAAGGAAAGGTCAATCCAACCTTGAGCAACGTTGCAACCATCACAAAGACTCAACCAACATTTGTTCTTCCACTGCCATTAATGAGACATCCCTGCCTCAACATTGATAGATTTGCTTCACGGGCAAAGAAGGCAGAGCTGATTAGTTTTGCTGTCTACTCCCTGGAGACTATTTAAAGCCTCTGTTGGAGGTGAATATGAGCTTCCTCTTTCTGATTCGTAGGCAAGTTCTCCCAGGCCCCACTGAGTAAGACGAAGTGGTGAAACAGATGGGTTGGACAGATGAAGGCTGCCATCCGCTTCTCCTTGTGTTTATTTTTATTTATTCATTTTATTCGACCAGGAGAGACATTCAATGTGTGAACTGGTCACTTGAAAGGTGTGGGATGCCATCAGGTATAACTGGTTGGGTCATTTTGCAAGGAACAAAATAACCCTATCCGCTTTGTTTGGTCTTTGTCAAGCGTACAGGTGCGGTTGTCATTGGACCAGCTCTAGCGAATGTTCTGACTTTAGTGTAGCTCAACAATAAGATACGATGAACCCCACAAGTGGAGTCTTAAGCTAATTTTACTTCTTTGAAGCGCAACATATTTGGCAACTGTGGTAGCTCTTTCTGGGCTGACATCCAAAGATAATAGGTTACGTGCAATCATTTATTTTGGGGAACTGAAAAGCTGCAGATCTGAAAGGTCCCTCTTTCTGTCTGGATAAGAGAACAAGAAGCAACGGATGGAAACTAATCAAGGAGAGAACCAATCTAGAACTAAAGGAGAAACTTCCTGACAGGTAGAACAATTCATCAGCAGAACGACTTGCCTCCAGAAGCTGTGGGTGCTCCATCACTGGAGGCTTTTAAGGAGAGATTGGACAACCAATCTGTCTGGAACGGTATAATTTTTCCTGCCTGACCAGGGGGTTGGGCTAGAAGACCTCCAAGGTCCCTTCCAACTTTCTTATTCTGTATTCTGAGTTGTAGGGTGGGTTTGGAGGTGAAGAGGGAACAACGTTCAGATCAGAAATGCTTCACAATTAGTTCCGCCGGGCCAGCCCTTAGAAACAGCTTGCTCATATTCATGCTGAAGGCAAGTTCTCTCAAGCTTGGCTCCAATTAATATGTACATTTTCATTTTTCTGTCATTGGAAAATTGTGTTCCTTATTTAGACAACAATAAATTATGGAAATGCATGTGGCAGCGGAGTGGAAAATGAAAATTAATTGTACATGGAAGGATGAAGAATATGGGTAGGACCAAAATTGCTCCCTACTTGTATAACTTCCAACCATTTCCCCAGAAACCTTGGCTTCTCCTGGGAAGATGCTTAATGTACTTGCAGCAACAGTGAAGTCCTTGCATTTCCATTGTGTGAGATCATTGGGTGGAAAAAAATATGCATGGGAGAGAGAGAGAAAGAGAGAGAGAGAGAGAGAGGGTGAAGAAATTTCTGATTTTTTAATTTTTTTTTAAATAGATACGGATCCCCATATTGTGAATTATGGATTTTCTTTCTGGAAAAGCATTTTCTATCTGGAGCATTATAAGAAATATACTTGGCTTTTCACCTTAACTGGAAGCTGGCTTAATCAGATCTTTGAAGCATTCTACATAGAATTTATTTTCTAAATTCCTGTTCCCAGATTTTTCTCCCTTGGACCATATGCCATATTTGTGATAATGTGTTTTTTTAAAAAAATATATTTTATTGATTTTTTTATATTTGTGATAAAGTGGATTCCCTGTTTGGGAAGAGAGGAGATTCAGTTCAGTGAGGCTTGCAGTGATTTCAGACCGCTGATTTTCCTTGCCCCAAACTGAGAAGAGTTAAACTTCTGAAGATGCAAATGGTTAGTAACGCTGGACTATGGAAGCATAGCTCCCCCTCCTACTTATATATTTCTGAGAGTTCTATTGTTTTGATTATTTTGTTATTATTTATATATTAAACAATGGATGGAAACTAATCAAGGAGAGAAGCAACCTAGAACTAAGGGGAAATTTCCTAAGAGTGGGAACACTTAATCAGTGGAACGTCTTGCCTCCAGAAGCTGTGGGTGCTCCATCACTGGAGACTTTTAAGAAGAGACCGGACAGCCACTTGTCTGGAATGGGATGGGGTCTCCTGGTAGAGCAGGGCATTGGACTAGAAGACCTCCAAGGTCCCTTCCAATTCTGTTATTCTGAGAATTAGTTTAGAACGACACAAGCAAATAGCTGGCATTGTGTGCAGGAACATCTGTACAGAATATGGATTCTCCTAAGTTTAGATAGGATATATATCAGGCCACACCCACATTCCACAATTTGAACGTTATAACTGCCATACAAGTGTATGTACTGACTCCCTTATCATTTAGCCATTGCTCTGATGATGTCAACAGCTTGTTGACGAAAGCTCAGCAATAAAGAAGAATTTTCTCTTATATCCCGGAGTTCATCTTTTTTATATATAAACTGCATAATTTATTTTTGGTATTTAACAGAGAGAGAAAATACAATTTGTAAATGACTCTGCTTGGCATTCTAACAAGCGCTAACATGCTTCTCCAAGAGAATGGCAATTTTAAACCAGATGGTACCTGAACAAGCTGTGATACTCCAAGGGAACTAGGACTGAGCACCCTCCCCCTACAGAACGTGTGTTAGGCTACAAACCCATACCCATTTTTCTAGGAGTAAGTCCCAGTGAACCTAATTGGAATTACTTCTCTGACAAGACAAATAGACCTTTGCAATCCTTTTATTTTACTGTGTCTGGACCCAGATCTTGTTAGTTAAAGAATAGATCAAGACCGCATCACTTGAAAACCTGTTCAGAGTAATTCGGGTCCGTGGAGTAGCTGGTAAATTAGAATTTTGGGGTTATAAATAAAATTTCTTGGAGAAAATACACCTGCCTAATAGCCAAAATGTAAAAACTGAATGGGAGGAGAGATGATGCTGTAGCTGTGCAGATGTTAGAAATTCATTAGTAGGTCATTTCAGAATAACAGAGTTGGAAGGGACCTTGGAGGTCATCTAGTCCAACCTCATCCTCCGGCAGGAAGCCCTGTACCATTTCAAACAAATGGCTGGCCAGTCTCTTCTTAAAAACTTCCAGTGTTGGAGCATTCACCACTATTGGAGGCAGGCTGTTCCACTGGTTAATTGTTCTAACTGTCAGGAGGTTTCTTCTTAGTTCCAGGTTGCTTCTCTCCTTGACTAGTTTCCATCCGTTGCTTCTTGTCCTGCCCTCTCTGGTGCTTTGGAGAATAGCTTGACCCAATCTTCTTTGTGGCAACCCCTGAGATATTGGAACGCTGCTATCACTGCTGTTACGATCAGAGAGGAACTGAAGAATGGTCAACAAAAAGGAGTGACCTTGTGATAGGGAATTCATATATTTGTTGATGTCATTACCTGTAATGGCTTCAACTGCAGTATGTATGTTCTGTCAAAACCACATGCCATCCACAATGCTAGAGCTATCTCTGTTGTTTAGCATAGTGAGGTATTTGTCTTAAGATACCAAGTTTTCATGAAAAAAGCAGAAACGTGATTGGTTATTTGCACTGCCATGGAATGTTTCTTACCAGACAACTGGGTCAATCATCTCTCAGAACAGCCCACCTTGCAGGAGTTCTGTTGTAGGGAACCAGAATTAAGTTGTAAGTACCCCACCTTAACCATCAACAAAAAAATAAAGATGGACATCTAATCACTCACTAAGTGTATGTCAAGGTTCCGACTGATGAACCTAACCAAGCAAATACCTTCAAGACATTCCGATCTCTTAATGTAAAACTTTATTGAGTACATCATTTCGGCACATATGAAAGCAAAACCAGCTCTGGCAAACCCCAGGCCAAACCCCTATAGTAAAAGTACAGAATTTCCCCTCCCATCCACGAACAGGTCGCATTGCCCAATTAGGTGCATTTATATTGTTTTGAGAAAATGTCTCTGAATCGGGTCAGACACCTGGTGAATCATCCTTGATTCTCATGGTCTGCCTTCTTTATCTTTCTAGCCTGCATTCCAATTCCCTATCCTCCCCCCCCCCCAAGTTTGTTGGCAAGCTAAGAAGCAATAACTGTTGCAACTGCTTCAAGCTTGACACTATATCTCTAGACTTCTAAGGCAGACCTCCACCCAAACAGCTATGGAATCCCATCAATTCATCAGTACAAAGATTTGTCTTTTGTTGTAGGAGTGAGTTATGGCTGCGTCCTCCTCCAAGACAGATTGATAGCTCTCAAGCACTTACGTGGCTGAGAATTTTGGAAGATGACTAAAGAGAGTTCAAGAAAGGAGAGGAAAAGATACAACTAGAAATCTTTTAATTCAATGTTCAATTGCATTTATTCTGTCTTTCCCATCTGAGCTCAGTTCTACTCAGCAGGTGAAGAGGCTGAAATCTTTGCAAACAGGTTTGGCTATCACTGATTGGAGATAATTTGGAGAAATTGACACAGTTCCATGTGCACAGATCTCACTTGTAAAACCACCTCCACATCTATATTGGGGAAAGTAGGAAAAAAAATAAGCTCAGGCACTTGTTTATTCACAAAAGGAGATACTTTTCTATTTCTTCCTTTGGAAATACCGTGTTGATAGAACATATCGTAGTCACTTACAAATTTATACAATTTTGGTGACCTCAGTCCTTTACTCCGCAAGACCGTGGCAGGTATTCTTTTTTTTTTTAAAAAAAACCAGAAATATAAATCAATTATTGATTCAAAAGCTATTTGATTCCATCTTGGTTGAGCTACAGTTTGGTCTTGTTAATTAGTGTTATTCTCTCTGTTTAACTGGCTAGTAAACCTTCTATTTTTGTATTTCTTTAATTGTACATTGTTTATTGCAGTGGTGGGATTCAAATATGTGAACAACCAGTTCTCTGTCTGGATGCCGCTTCCCGAAGTCCATTCTGGGCCTGGGCAACAAACAATTAGCTACCGGCTCTGCCGAAGTGGTGCGAACCGGCTGAATTCCACCACTGGTTTATTGTGTAATTTGACTTGTAAGTTGCCAAGAGTCCTCCTAGTTTGCAGCAGACTATAAAACCTGATGAACAAACAAATAAAACGTTGGATAAAGTTTTTTGGAATAAGATTCTTTGCCTTCGGGGCATGTCTGTGAACAGCCCAACCTATGACTTGACTTTTGATAAAGCCTGACTGAGTTAAAGCATGTGAATTTTTAAGCATCAAGGAGTCTGAGGCATTGAAGACGCCACTCAACAAGCACACACCTCTGAAAATGCTACCAGTAAATAAACCACCTGTGATTGAAAGAAGCATGTTGTGTTTTTTCTCTTGTCTGTATCTCACTCAGACATCTGGGATTACAAAGCAAACCAACTCTTCTTCTGAGCCAAACGTAGCTTTTTCAACGGGAACAAAATGTTCCAGACTTACTTCATCCTCCTTTGGACAGATGGCACGTTTTGTTTATGTGTACGAAGCTAACGCCTGAAAACCGCGGGAAGTCTAATATTCCCTTAAGATTTTTAGAGGTAGGTCTGAATAACGTCGGATAAAATATGGCCTTCTTCCTAAGGTGCTAAGATCCAAATCTGACTTTTGCGCTGGGGGATCGCTCAAGTCAATCTTGGCCAACTCTTGTCTTGAGGCAGAATCAGAAAACGGGCAGCTAATTATAACTGTCATGAAAGAGCAATCAATTTCGTATGCAATGCATTTTTTATTTTGTGTTTTGTGTGTCCACGCTGCTACGATGCTGGGCACTGTGATCCCAGTTAGGGAGGTTAAAAAAAAAAAGCCAACTGGTCTGAAAGTTCAAACATTCTACGAAACAAAGTAGCATTTTTCTCCTTCCTGGACCATTGCAGAATAACAGAGTTGGAAGGGACCTTAGAGGTCTTCTAGTCCAACCTCGTGCTTAGGCAGTTGTATGAAATCTTTGCATACCTTTTTAATCAAGCCCGGTTTGATTGCATTTTTTTTTTTGCCATTTCTTTCAGCAACCCATTCTGTATTTTGAACCAGCCCTTTCTGTTATTCTCTGTATCTTCCACAAACCTGGTTTTCAAATTCCAGCTCCCCCACATAATAACTACTGGGTTCATCTATTAAAAGCTTAGAGATTCCTGATGCTTTAAATTGACTGAATCCTTTGTTCCAGCAAAACCGTAAATACCGCAAAAGGACTATAATCCATGCCAATGTAGTATTTTTATTTTATTCCATGCATTTAAAATGCCCGAGCTTGTCTGGGAATTATAACAAATAAAAGGCATTTTTAAAATCAACTATAGACCAGCATAGGGGTGTTGTTTTTTTCCCCCTGATTTTAAAGCCACTGTATAATTTTATTGTTTACAATTTTACGGACACCATCCAGGGATCACTTTTAATGGCACTGGGTACAAAACCTAGGGAATTGTACAAATAAATACTTGGGCAAAAGCATGATTTCAGTTCCCTATTTCTCTGAGCTATCACGGTTAAGCTATCCTGGGGAAATTTTCACTTAACTTTTAGGCACAAGGCAACACAAAGAATTTAAAATTACTCCTCTGCCTGAGTTCAGAGCCAGCTTTTTGTAACGGTTAAGATACCCAGCTTAGAAACCAGGAGACTGTGAATTCTAGTCCTGTCTTAAGGACAACAAAGCCAGCTCTGTGACTTTGAGCCAGTCAGTCACTCTGAGCTCTAGGAAGAAGACAACGGCAAACCACCTCTGAAAAAAAGGGGGGGGGGAAATAGTTTGGGCAGTTGCCAGAAGTCCTGGCAAGAACTACTAGGGTGGATTGGGTAGAAGATGTATTAATCTTAAACTGACAGACTTGGATTACACGACTCCAGACATGGTGAGCTTCGTAAATTCAGCTATATGTCATGGTTCCGACAGATGAAACTCTTCAAAAGAACTTCGAGGCTTTGTTTATTTCAGTAACATAACATTGGCAATGCATAATCAAAGCCAAAAACTGAATTCCCCTCCCCTGGGCACATTGTATCAAAGCACAATTCCCTCCTCCAATTTACAGTCATAAATCACATTACCCAATTAGCTTGAAGCGTGGGCTTCCTCTCCAGCTCTCCAGCCCGCCAACTCTTTATCAGCTCTGGGCTCAGTAACCTTGATTCCCATGATAAGTTCAGAGTTGTTATGTCTAGTTGGACTCTCATTCACACACACACACACCCCAGCATCATCTAACTCTAAAAGCGAAAGGGAAAAGATGGCTACATTTCCATCTATTGTCAATGCAAAAACATCCGTAAATTCAGCTATACTCCAAAATTCAGCTAATGCTACAATGACAAGCAACTACAGAGAGTCTCTGATCCTGTGAGTTTTCACTAAGAAGCAAGAAGAGGTTTCTGTGTAAGTGTGGTTGTGCTTGCCTAGGCATGCTTATAACCATACTTTATAACATGCAAACATAACTACACATGCATGTATCCATACACATCAGTCTAGGTATCTAACGAAAGAGAATGGCTCCCTACATACTGCTAACAAGCTTAACTTCAGTTTATTAAATAAGCCATAGTTGGATTCCCACATTACACTAAGCCCAAATCTATTTTTATTATATATCTTACATTATACATGCTTCATACAATATGAGAAACCAAAACTAAGCAAACCGTAGTGAGAGTTAGCAGAATGTATAAGCCCAGGAGGGTATACTAATTATACCTACGGCATTTAATTACTAGCTGGGATCAGCACGTATATAACATCTACGTTCCCTCCAATTATTTCCATAAGCATTAAAATTCACTGGGTAGTTACTTATCTGTTAGTTGCTGAGATGAAAACAGAAAATAAAGAAGACGCTGAATAGAACTGGGTTGAATTTAACAAGCTTTGAAAACCAAGCCCTTGAACAACCTTGGAATCTCATCAAGAGCAGCTTGTTTGCTTTTCTCTCTCTTTTTTGGCCAGTTTCCCACAATTTTGGAAGTGTTGAATTGTCTTTCAACACCCTCGGTCACTTTTCTGCTTCTCTGCCGTTATTTTTATTTACTCTGCTAATTTGTTTACTTGTTCCTAAACTCACTATTGATTTAAATTAAGCTCACCAAGGCTCATTAGCTCTCAAAACTTGCAGTCGGTTGAAACACAATTTGCATGCCTGTGTGCTCAGGTGCCGCATGGAAATACCTGAGTTGTTTAGCATCTGTTGCACTAGTAAACAATTCAGTGGCCACTCCTTTTCTCAAAAGGTGAAAGGAAGAAAAAAAATGATAATTTGCTAGAAAAAAATGGAGGAACACTTAGGGAATTTAGCTTCAGAAAGTTGCTCAAGCATAGAAAGTCCAGCTATTGAGCTGATACGGAATTCAGAACAGAATAACAGACTTGGAAGGAGCCTTGGAGATCTTCTAGTCCAACCACTTGGTCAGGAAGGAAACCCAAACCATTTCAGATAAATGGCTGTCCAATCTCTTCTTATAAACTTCCAGGGATGGAGCACCCACAACGTCTGGTAGCAAGCTGTTCCACTGATTAATTGTTCTGTCAGGAAATTTCTCCTTAGTTCTAGGTTGCTTCTCTCTTTGATTAGTTTCCATCTGTTGCTTCTTGTCCTGCCTTCAGGGGCTTTGGAGAATAGGGGGATCACCGCTACCCCTTCTTCTTTGTGGCATATATTGGAACATGGCTATCTCTACCATCAGGTCACCCCTGGTCCTTCTGCTTACTAAATTAGGTAAAGGTAAAGGTTCCCCCGCACATGCGTGCTAGTCGTTTCCGACTCTAGGGGCCAGTGCTCATCTCCGTTTCAAAGCCGAAGAGCCAGCGCTTGTCCGAGGACGTCTCTGTGGTCATGTGGTCAGCATGACTAGACGCCAAAGGCGCACGGAACGCTGTTACCTTCCCACCGGAGTGGTCCCTATTTTTCTACTTGCATTTTTACGTGCTTTCGAACTACTAGGTTGGCAGAAGCTGGGACGAGTAACAGGCGCTCACTCTGTTACGCGGCACTCGGGATTCGACCCGCCAAACTGCCGACCTTCTGATCGACAAGCTCAGACACACCCAATTTCTGCAACCATTCTTCATAGAGAAGAACCCTACATAGAGAAGGGACTGCATGTCAGAAAACCATGGATTTTTCTCTGGATCAGGCCTTTCTGTTGGGCCACCAAGCTTTTGACTACAAACTCTCATGAGAGTTTGTGTCATTCTTCCTTCTGGGAAAAATTCCACTGTACTTGAAGATGAACTAATTAATGATTGCCTTTAAGATTCCCCAGGATTAACACCTTCCCATGTGCCAAATTCCTCATCCCAATTTGCCCACCCTTTCTTGCCTCATTGGAGCTGGACAGAATGCTTCCCTTGATTTTTTTTTATTTTTTTGGGGGGGAATGGGTAGGTGTGGGAAATAAACCTCGCATGCTTGCTAGATATGGCAAAAGGGAAGGGACTTACAACTCCACTGCCAACACACCTCCCTGTGTATAAATGTCACAACTTCATCTGACAAACTTACCACATTGTCATGGCAACACCAGTTCTAGCATTTTCTGTTTTTGAAAGGGTGGGTGCACAGAGATCTGTATTGAACTGCAAATACTGAGAAGCCCAGGTAGATAAAATACAGCCATTCGGGAACACTATATACCCAGAACAAGAGAGTGTCTTTGCATAAAAGCATCAGTGTCATGACAGGTTCACCTCCTGACTGGAGCTGCTTGTTTAAAATCTCACAATGGAATCAAAGAAGAAACACTGAGATATGGATCAAGACATCAGATCAATTATTAACTAATGCATTAATACATTATTTAGCTTGGCTGGAGGAAGGGCGCTCAGCTTGCCTGGAATTTTAGTATCGGGTCTTGGAAAGTGTGAAGCCGACAACTGTGAGCTCAGAGATTTTAATGCCACCATCCCAGGCTAAAGAAGATGAAAGCAGAATTGTTACGCTGTGAGAAAGTTTCCATGCTGGAAACAGGAGAAGTTGGCCAACACTTCAAAAGGAGCCATCTGTTCTCAACTAACTGTCCTTTCTTTGGTGAGATCAAACTGGGTCACAGAAAGTGTAGGGGACCAGCAAGATTAGGAGATCTCTGGAAAGTCCCTCAGGTCCCCTTTAGCTTACAATAAAACAGTGTGTTGTTTATACCTCACACTAAGCTAACATTACAACACAAAAGCTCCTTTCGTGATCTTTCATGAAGAGAAGGACTGGGGTGGGGTGTGTGTGTGACATGACAGCAGTCTTCCAATACAGGTAGTTCTCGACTTACGACCACAATCAAGCCCCAAATTTATGTTGCTAAGCGAGAAATTTCTGAAGTGAGTTTTGCCCCCTTTCGTGATTTTCCTTGCCACTTTTGTTAAATGAATCGTTGCGCTTGTTAAATTAATAACACGGCTGTTAACTGAATCTGGCTTTCCTTGGTTTGCTTGTCCGAAGGTCGCAAAAGGGGATCACGTGACCCTGGGACTGCTGCGACCGTCATAAATATGAGTCAGCTGCCAAGCATCTGGATTTTGATCCCCTGATCCCCTGGGGATGCTGCAACGGTTGTAAATGGTCATAAGTCACTTTTTTCAGGGCCGTTGTAACTTTGAAAGGTCACTGAATGAACTGTTGTAAATCAAGGACTAACTGTATTGAAGGGCTGTCCTAAAGATGAGGGGGGTCAGCCTATTCTCCAAAGCACTAGAGGGCAGGACAAGAAGTAATGGACTGAATTTTTCAAAGACAGATCCAGTCTAGAACTAAGGAGAAATTTCCTGACAATGAGAACAATTAATCAGTGGAACAGAAGTTGCCTCCAGAAGTTGCGGGTGCTCCATCACTGGAGGTTTTTAAGAAGAGATTGGGCAGCCATTTGCCTGACATGGTATAGGGTTTCCTATTTGAGCAGGGGGTTGGACTAGATGACCTCCAGGGTCCCTTCCAACTCTGTTATTCCGTACTCTGATCTGTTCATTGTAATGTTGGAGACAGGCTCCGTGGTGCAACTAAGTTGTCCTTCTTCACAGCACCGCCTATTATTCTCTTCATAGCAAAAGGTTAAAAACTAGCCTCTTTTCATTTAGTAGGGGCCCCATGTCTCAGCCTCAAGATCCCATCCCTAGCGTTATTCCAGGTTGAATTGAATAGCTAGAGTTTGTTCTTAGATTGTAAACTTTGAGTTCTTTGGGACGGGCAAATCAGGGATAGCGGTCGGAGCAACACAAGAACCAAACTTCCACAAATGAGAAAGGTGTGTGTGATTGCGTTTCTAGGGTGTGTCTGTGTATGCGTGTGCCAGAATGCTGGTTTGTCTCTTCCTCTTTTAATGTCCTCAGAAGCTTTCTATAAATGGGTTTGCCGTCATCCTTCACATGCTTTCACTCAGCCACTTCAATTACAAGGCTAATCCAGATTTTTCACAAATCAATAACTTTCTGTCAATAGCCTTTTTATCTATAGACCACCCATACCAGGCCTGCTCAGTGTAAAATCTTTAGACAGGGCATAAATCAATTTTTCTGTGCTTGATCTATAAGGGTAGACTGCCTGGCAAGAAATGACAGAATGCTGGAAGAGAATTGCAGAGAAAGAATTATGTACTCTGGCCCATTCTTCACCTAACTTTTGTGTATCATGGGCTTTGTGAAGAGCATCAGAAGCACGACGCTCACTTTTTGGAATAAATTGCTCTATCCGTCAACTAAAGAACCTATCTATGTATTGCCAATTCCACAGGCCTTTGATACTTCTTAGACATAAAGAAGAAGCCATCTAAAAGATGCTCAAAGATGCTTGAAAATTGAAGAATTGCTGACAGGGAAAAATGCAACCTCCTCAGTTCATTTGGCCTCTGTTAAAGAATCGCCATTTTTAATACACGGGGCCACGATGGAAAAATGGAGTAGAGCTCGTTCGAGTTTTCAGCTGAAGTTAAAACTTGTGGCTCTTAAAAGTTGGCTTGACGTGTAATGAACACCAAGGAAGAGCAGCTGATTTGGACTCTTGCCAAGGAGAGTCTGGGTGCCTTCTCATCCAGCGTCACCCCTCATGGAAACCAGAGTGATACCATTGTGAAGAAGAACCAGATCATATTGTAGGAAATGACCGGGCTCAGCCTGAGGGAGGACAGGGTCAAACGCATCATCAGTTTCAAATCCCTTCGCGCCATAAGAGATCTAAGTCCAGCCTACCTTGAATTCTATTGGCTCTTATCTATCGCCAGTTTGCGTGGTCTGTTAGTAGTCCAGATTTTTGTAGAGAATGAACCTCTATATACATTCACCTGAACTGCCTGGACTCCTGATTTCCTGTGCTTGACATATACATGCTCAGGCTTCAACTTTCCTGAAAGTGGGACATACCTTAAGACTGCTTTTGCAGTTCAGTGTCTTTTCTGCATGAGCTCACAAAGGAAGAAATATTTACTAAGGCTAAGACCCTGAGGGCACCGATAAACCTCCAAGTGGGCTCGAGGACTCTCAGAAAGAGTGCTAATGACCAGATGACTGCAAGGAATATAAATCCTTCCATTCCCCACCATTTAGCCAGAACTGAAGAAGCTTCTTGGATGAGAAGCAAAATGTCTCCAGGTTAAAAAAACAACAAAAAACTCCAGTTGCCTCTTGAAAAAGCACCTTTCCCAGAAACATTTGCCACATCAATGTATCCCTTAAAAGACCAGTCTCTTTACGTGTGTGTTTTTTTTAACTGAAACTTTTAAGCAAAGAAAAATGAACACAAACTCGTATAAAGTGAAGGGGACAAAGAGGAAAGAAGGCAAAGAGAAAGCAAAAAGTTCAAGAAAAGAGGGAAAAGTTGAAGAAAAAATAGAAAAGAGAGGACAACGATATAGCGAAGTGACTTCCCATGTTCTTCACCACAGTTATAGGTACAAATACATTTAGCCCCTCTCTCTAAAATTATATTGTATCGCTCTTCTTTCTGTAATCTCTTCCATCGAATCATCAAAACCATAAATCACAAGTTCATTCTTTTTTCGTTTTTATGCAAAGATCCCCTTAAGAGGCTTCCAGTCCTCAGTAAATGTGGATAATGTCCTTTTTTTTTCCTAATCAAAGAAGTCCATTTCAGTAAAATCTGCCAACTTCACCAACCATTTCTCCATGGTGGGTCCAAGGTCTTTCTGTTACGTTCTGCTTATGTCAGCCACTAATGGGAGAACTGTCAGTACAGTTTGCATATGATTGTGTTGCTCTGCCTTTCATGGAGATCTGAACAGTTGCTTACAACACCTTGAATAACAAGTTCCCTGAGGGGAAAAAAAAACACAACGAGATTGAAGACAATAGAGGTCACTTTAATTGCCGTTACCTCTGGAAAACGTGAACATTCTCTCTCATCTACGCCAAGGTCAGTTTCATTAATTCACACATTCCCAAAACAGCAAGGTTAGCATAAGGCCAAAATAAAAAAAATAAAATAAAAATGAGCACAGAAACGTCTCCGCTATGTTCCTCGTTCTTTCTAAAAGGAATCTGCAGTAAGGAAAAAGAAATGCAGGTAGTTCTCAACCTACGACCCCAATTGAGCCCCAAATTTGCGTTGCCAAGTGAGACAGCTGTTACGTGAATTTCGCCCCATTTTACGACCTTTCTTGTCACTCTTCTTAAGTGAATAACTGCAATGGTTAAGTTAGCAAAACGGTTCTTAAGTGAATCTGGCTTCCCCATTGACTTTGCTTGCCAGAAGGTTGCAAATGACGATCACATGACACACAAACACCCCCAGAGACCGCAACCGTCGTAAATGTGAGCCAGTTGTCAAGCCTCTGAATTTTGATCACATGACCATGGGGAGGCTGCGACAGTCATAAGTCTGAACAACAGTTGTAAGTTACTTCTTTCAGTGCTGTTGTAACTTTGAACGATCACTAAATTTTATTATTTATTTATTTATTTATTAATTTAATTTATATACCGCCCTTCTCCCTAGGGACTCAGGGCGGTGAACAGGGCAATACATAAAAACTAGATACAAAAATTAAAATTATTAAAACATGATTAAACAATGCCCATAAATTAATACAAATTTAAAATTAAAGTCATTTATAAAAATCCCACCCCATCCCATCAGGCCAGGCCAGCTTGTTTAAAGAGATAAGTTTTAAGATGTGCTGTTGTAAGTCGAGAACTGTATATCATGGGGATCATAGCGTATTCGAGAAGGGTTTTAAGCTGAACAATGAAATCAATTCAATTTAGACGTAAGAGATTAATTGTAACACAGAATTTGGCCCTAAATCAGTCTAGCCAGCTCGCTGCAAATTGAGTTGGTTTTTTTTTCAGTCTAACACCAAGTCTAATTATGTTGTCATAAAAATAGCGGAATTGTCAATCCTTTTACTGTTGAAGACTCAAAGAATCGCCTTTACTGCATCTGAGATCTGTTCCAACAACAACAGATGAATGTCAGATAAACAGGGCCGCGGCACGTCATGTGCAAATTGCATCAGGTTAGAGGAGGAAGCCCTTCTCCCTTCCTCAAATTATTTATTTTGTTAAACATCAAAATTGGGGAGCTCAAGGAAAAATATCACTAAAGAAAGCGGACTGAGAGCTTTGGGCTTCAGCCTGGGATTTTTATATCAGCTTTTCCCACATTTTCTGCTAGCGGTCACGAGGCTAAACCAGCGTTCCTCAACCTTTCGCCACTTTAGGATGGGTGGACTTCAACTCCCAGAATTCCCCAGCCAGCATTCTCAGTAACTGCGGTTCAGTAGAAGATGGTGGGAGGGACAGTTTGGTGTAGTGCAGGGATGTCAAACCCGCCGTGTCACGGGACGTGTCGTGACGTATCGCGACTTTTTTCCCATTGCCAGAGCTGGGATAGGTGCGGTTTCAGCATGACGCGTCCAGCCCGCGGGCCAGCACTTTGGCTCCCCCAGTGTAATGCTAAAAGGCAGAGGGCTGTAAACCAGGGGACCGTGAGTTATAGTCCCACCTTAGGCACAAAGCCAGCTGGGTGACTAGCTTTCTCCTTCTCAGTTTTAGGAAGGAGGCATTGGAAAGGATTGCTAAGAAAACTGCACGTCCGTGTAGTTGCCAAGAGTCAAAACTAACTCAAATGTGAGAGAGGGTTGGGAGGGAGGGAGGATGGAATTTGCAAAACATCTTAATTCAAGGGCTAACCACAGCTGACCACATAAATCAGAAAGAGCTGCCGTTCATGTCAGGGTCCAAACCACAAGCCTAAATTACAAAGCCCACTTGTTGGGTCCGTTCCCTATTTCACGCATAAGCAGGGCATATTTCGGCTTCAGAAAGTCATATGAAGCAACGCTATTCTTGCCCAGTGGGTTAGATAATTTAAAACTACGCACCGCTGCTTTTTGAGAGAGCAGATAAATAGTTCTGTTTTTCCGAATGAAAACAGGACTGAATTCATCTCTCATTCCTACAAAATATGTCCACCCTCTTCGTCTCCAGGCCTTTGTTTTTCCCTGTTTTCTGGATGAGAGAGGGGGGGGGAGGAAGGGAGGGACACACACACAGAGAGAGAGAGAGAGAGAGAGAGAGAGAGAGAGAGAGAGAGAGAGAGAGAGAGAGAGAGAGAGAGAACCTTTCAAAAGTTATTTTCGCAGTTTATACGGGAATTGATAGGTGAGACCTTTCAGATGCCCCGTTTTTCAAGCGTTTCCCCTTTTGTCTAATGCAATTGCTTATTCAAAGAACTAATTGCTGCATTAGACACAAGCACCCACAAACACAAGCTTTCCCCACATGCAACAATATTTGGCGTGCTCTTCCCACAATGCTCAAAATTAATTACAGTATGGTGACATTTAAACAAGTGCATTGAAATAATGAATTGATTAACCTGCCTGTTTATCATTTATGAAAAGCTTTATGCAAAAAATAAAATAAAAATAAAAATGAATCCCTTGCTTTCAGCCTGGCGCTCTCTTCCTTTTGAATTTATGTCTTAATCCTACCATTAAGCTTCACAAAAATAAAAAAATAAAAGATAAGAATGCTTCATTTAAACCTTTCAATGTATTTTTTCCTCTGCATTTGTTTCTCTTTCGTGCCACTCTCCAGTCATTCTTTTAATAGCCAGGAAATTAAAAAGCACAGAAGACAAGGCCTCATTAGGTAATGAGTTTAATTGATGTGAACAAATTTGCAGTTTTAGTCCGGTTTATCCAAAAGGACTTGCCAACACAGGAGTTTTTGAACGCTGTAAAAAATAATCGTCTGCTACCAATTGAATGCTGTGTGGAACCTTGCAGTGGGAAAGCTACCTAGATGAAATCTAAATAAAATTTGTACATTTTATTTCCCAACTGCAAGTATTTTTGATCTAAAGCTTCCAGTAAGGAGCAGTCAGAATGATTTTTATCCAGGTATAGATATGGAAAGAAGTGAGTGGACCGGTGACTTAGAAATGAAGATGTTTGCCTCCCACTAGGAAGGTTGAGAGTTCAATCCTAGGCAGCGACAGATGTCTCTCTGCCAGGGCACAAAGAGAAAATATCTGCTGCGAACTCCGCATGGGCGTCAGGAAGGGCATTCAGCCAGTAAACGCTCAGCTCCATTCGGTCTCCCCCAACTCCACCCTGAATAAAGGGATTACAAAGTCGTAAAAAGAAAATAAATAAGTATGGAAAGAAATAGAGCAAGACCAGAAGATGTGGAGAGATCTGTCTCATAGAATCACCAAGACTGGATAACAATAACAATAATAGAATTGGAAGGGACCCTTGAGGTCTTCTAGTCCAACCCCTTGCTGAGGCAAGAAACCCTATACCATTTCAGACAAATGGTTGTCCAGTCTCTTCTTAAAAACTTCACAACTTCTGGAAGCAGATTAATTGTCCTAACTGTCAGGAAATTTCTTCTTAGTTCTAAGTCAGAGGTCCCCAAATTTTTGGGCACCAGAAACCGGTTCTGTGGAGAGAGGTTTTTCCACAGACTCGAGGGTGCATGGTTTTGTGTGCTGCCTGCATCCTATGGATGGGGCTTTTTTTGTTTGTGCGGACCGGTTGCTGTCATGCTGTGGCCCGGTACTGGTCCATGGACCAGAGGTTCAGGGACCCCTGTTCTAGGTTGCTTCTCTTCCTGATTAGTTTCCATCTGTTGCTTCTTGTCCTACCTTCTGGTGCTTTGGAGAATAGCTTGACTCCCTCTTCTTTGTGGCAGCCCCTAAGATATTGGAACACTGCCTTCATGTCAGCCCTCATTCTTCTCTTCATTAACTAGACATACCCAATTCCAGCAACATTCCTTATATGTTTTAGCCTCCAGCCACCTAATCATCTTTGTTGCTCTTCTCTGTACTCTTTCTAGAGTTTCAACTTCTTTTTTACATAGTGGTGACCAAAACTGGATGCAGTATTCCAAGTGTGGCCTTACCAAGGCATTGTAAAGTGGCATTAACACTTCACATGATCTTGATTCTATCCCTCTGTTAATGCAGTTGGCAGCTGCAGTACACAGATGGCTCATATTTAAGTGGTTGTCCACTAGGACTCCAAGATCCCTCTCACAGTTACTATTATTTATTTATTTATTTATTTTAATTCCATTGATATCCCGCCCTTCTCCGAAGACTCAGGGCGGCTTACAAGCTTAGCAGTAGCCTTCATTCTATGTATATGCCTGCTTATTAGGGCTTTCACACACACCCCAAGCGGCATTATTACAAAGTCAGCTTAATATTGAGCAAGGTACCACCTATACTGTACCTGTGCATTTGGTTGGACACAACTGAATGGATAACATAATCATCAAGGATAGAAATAGTTGTAGACAAAGAAAATTTGGTCATTCCACTGTCAAAAGGAATTTGCTAAGGGTCAAAATTTGTCTCCCAGGTTTTGTTTTTTTTTAAAAAAAAACAACCATGCCATTGGAGGTTGCATACAAACAGTGACAATTCTACTTAGATATGGGTAGATTTGCAATGAAAAAGTTCCCGCTATGGAAATTGACGTGTCAAAGAATGAAAGCTGGACGATTCTTCGTATTACAATACTTAAGGAAGCGAAGCACCTGCAATAAGCCTGTTTGTAGTCTTCCAAAGGAGGGACATTTGGCTTTGTTGACGAAGCAGTGATGGAACTTTATACAAACCAATTTCCTGTCCAACATCATTTGATCTTTCTTAAGGCAGGGCAGAGGGCCATGGAGAATTAATGCAGCAAATGGCGTGAGATTATACAATGGCTTTTGTTTCTCCCTGCGATTGTTCAATTATTTGACTGGTAGTTGACTCCAGCTTGTTTTATCGCTCTCTTTAATCAAAGAGGTACAGAGATGAGTGGGTAAGAAGCTCCATTTAATCAAAGAAACATTGATTTTAGGATAAACAGAAAGAGTCTTTACAAGTAAGCCTGCACTACAGTATGCTACTTCTGAGATCAAAAGTTGTGATGGGTATAAAATCTCATGCGTCTAGGTGAGCAATGATATTTTTTTTTAAAAAAAAATATATTATTCACCTAGCTTAGTTTTCAAACCAATCACATATCTACATCTGTCTCCAAGTCAGGTTGAAGCAGATAAAATGTATCTTCCCAACTTAGCCTGTTGATAAATCGGGGAACAAAATTTCTTCCTCAGTGGCTCCCTTTGACAAGAAAACAAGAGCTGTTGCTTCCAAACCCAGGTGTTTTACTTAGGATCCCAAATGAGCCCCAAATTTCTGTTGCTAAGGGAGGTTTGCTCCATTTTATGACTTTTCCCTGCCCTCGTTGCTAAGTGAATCTCTGCGGCTGATAAGTTAGTAACCTGGTTGTTAAGTGAATCTGGCTTCACCACTGACTTCGCATGTCCAAAGGTCACAGCAGGGGATCACATGACCCTGGGACACTGTGGCTGTTGCCAAGCGTCTGAATTTTGATCATGTGACCACGAGGATGCTGCAACGGTTGTAGGTGTGAGAAATGGCCATCCGTGCCTTTTTTTCAGGGCTGTTGTAACTTTGAATGGTCACTAAATGAACTGACGTAAGTCGAGGGCTAGCTTTAAAAGAGCAAAATCATTCCGATGTGATGTGGGGGAATTTCCCCCAATGCCACAGCATGGAAAGAGGTCGCCAATATTTATTCATGTATTGTACACTTCCAAGCTGCATGAGAGTTAATAAGTTAACACATCCTTGATGGAAGCAGAGAGAAAAACACTCGGTGTCCATGGTGGACTTTTTGGAGAATGGGAGGAGTCATTTTAAGGCCAAAAACCATTCCTTTGGCTTATTTATTTCGTATTTCTCTTCTTTTATGTCTTGTATTTCTCAACACCCAACAAGACACTGCTAAGAATCAACAACTACTGGGGTAGCTCTTATTAAGGCTTCAGAGATAGGACAAGGTGGAGGAATCTCATCTGGAATCTCAGCATCTTCTTTCCAGAAGACAAAGAGACAACTGAGCTGAACAGCCCGAGGGCCTTCGGAGGAACTGAAGAAGCTTTTGGATGAGAAGCTAAACATTTTCAAAAAAAAAACAACCCAAGAAAGTCCAGTTGCCATTTGGGAAAAGAAAAAAAAGCATCTTGGGACAACCGTGACTTGAATGATTGAGAATTTCCACAGCCGAGTTGAACATTTGACTTTCTTTCGGAAGATATTTTTCTGGCCAGTCTACCCTACCTATTTTAAAAGAACCCCCCCCTACATTTTTTTTCTGGAGGTCAGAACTATCCACAAAGACAAAAATCAGCTAGATCAGGGGTCCCCAACCCCCAGTCAATGAACCAGTACCAGACCAGCAACCGGTCCGCACAAACAAGCAAAGCCCCATCCACGGGATGCAGGCAGCACACAAAACCATGCACCCTCAAGTCCACGGAAAAACCTTTCTCCGCAGAACCGGTCCCTGGTGCCCAAAAGGTTGGGGACCTCTGAACTCTAGATATACTTACCAGAACTATGTTTTCCTTTTCATTAAGTTGGAATGTTGCTTCTTCTTCTTCTTTTTTTAACCGACAGCAGCAGTGTTAAAATCTGAAGGCTACAATAGAGCGGGGTTCACGTTCGTTCTCGTCATGTCCAGTAAAGCAAGACACATTAATTTTAGTCAAGCTGTTGTAGTCAGTTGCCTTCTCAATATTTAATTTACTCCCCGGAGATGGAGACGTCTTTCGACATTTGAGACTCCGAAAAGAAAAATCTCCTTCTGAGTGTTGCCCTTTTGAGTCCGGCTGCGTTCAGTCACCTATGTATAGCTGTCCCCACACTGAGCGAACAGGAAGGTCACCAAATGGGTGAGCAAATTGGATGTGATAGAAGCTCTCTGCTTGCCTCAGGGTACCAATAACTGGAGCACAACATCAAGCCGGCATCAGCAGTAACTTTCATAATGGACCGTTCACCAATCATTTACACAACAAGCTCCTTTGTCTTGCTGTCCGTGTTTTCCCATGTTCTTTATATGGGGCCTTGAGTCAAGAGTACTCAAGACCCATTAAAAAAAAAAGGAAACGGGTTTTATAGAGAGTCACCGCCATTTTCCTTGAAGGAAAAAAGAGAAAAGGGAGAGTGAGTGGTTTTGCTGCGGTGTTGTGTTTTGTTTTGTTCTTTCTTAAGGCAAATGCTTTAAAACCCATCTTCAGAATTCTAAACTATGTTCAAGGAGGAGTTTGATACCATCTGTGCTGTAATTATATTCTAGAAGCATCGTCCCGTTGGGTTGGGTTTTTTTTTTTAAACCTAGTTTAAATTACAACGTATCTCCAGTTGGGTTCATGCGAAGACTGCCTAATTGATCTCCCTCCTCATTTTTTTCCTATCAAGGGATCCGTGCATCTTGTCAAGGATGGAAAGAGATTTCACTTGAACAGATGGAATCTATATTTGGTTGTTTTCAGAGAGCTTTGAGGCAGTCCCTGGAGTCAGCCGTGCAAGTTTGTACCTGATAAGATCCACTCTCTCGCTCTCCTTCTTTCTAAGAATACAACCTCCTACACATATGCCTTAGACAATAGACACATGTTTACTTCCCGTCCCTTTTACTGTATTCTTCTAGGTGTTTCATCTTTTTTGCCTAACAAAAAGTTCTTGCAGATTTGAACATTGGTAACTATTTTACAAACTTTGGATTGGCTTAATGGAGTGATGACTTTGGTAGAAACCCAAGACTTGATTCTCTCTCTTTTTTTCCTTCGGCACTCAGCAATTCCAAAGTGTCTGGCATGTGAGTTCTCCTATGTACCTTTTAGGAGAAAGCTAAACAGTCCAACACTGGAAGTTTTTAAGAAGAGATTGGACAACCATTTGCCTGAAATGGTATAGGGCTTCCTGCCTGAGCAGGGGGTTGGACTAGAAGACCTCCAAGGTCCCTTTCAACTCTGTTGTTATTCTGTTATCCTGTTGTTATCCTATTATCCTGCTGTTATTTTGGTAAAGCAGATATTTTTTAGGCAGAGGATTCTATAAACTCCAAGTAGGTCTCAGAAAGAGGCCAAGAACATCTATGCAGTAGTGGGATTCAGCCAATTCGCACCAGTTTGGCACCAGTTTGGCAGAACCAGTAGCTAATTTTTTGTTGCCCAGGCCTAGAATGGACTTCCGGAAGTGGCATCTACACAGAAAACCTGTTGTTCACATATTTGAACCCCACCACTGCATCTAAGGGACATGGTGGCTCAGTGGGTTAGGATGCTGAATTTCTTGATCGGAAGGTCGGCAGTTTGGTGGGTCGAATCCTGAGTGCTGCATAGCAGAGTGAGCACCTGTTACTCGTCCCAGCTTCTGCCAACCCAGCAGTTCGAAAGCACGTAAAAATGCAAGTAGAAAAATAGGGACCACTACGGTGGGAAGGTAACAGCGTTCTGTGTGCCTTTGGCATCTAGTCATGCCGGCCACCTGACCATGGAGACGTCCTTGGACAAACGCTGGCTGTTCGGCTTTGAAACGGAGATGAGCACCAGCCCCTAGAGTTGGAAACGACTAGCACGCATGTGCGGGGGAACCTTTACCTTTACCTTACTGCATCTATGCCCCTTAATTTAAACTGGAGCAGGCAAACATTTTAATGTTGGAAACTATCTTAAGGATAGACAAAGCAGGAGGTTGGAGAAGGAACAGCAGTACCTGCGGGTGGAGTTAAAAGAGGGATCAGCTGGAATTTCCTGATGGTAAGAACAATTAAGCAGTGGAACAGCTTGCCACTCAGAGTTGTGAGTGCTCCATCACTGGAGATTTTCAAGAAAAGATTGGGGTTGTCCGGGATGGTATAAAGACTCTTGCCTTGGGCTAGGGGGTTAGACTAGAAGACCCCCAAGGTCCCTTCCAGCCCTAGGATTCTGTGATAAGGTCTTAAAATCCCAACCTGTTGCCTCCCGCAGTTAAATCACCCCCAAATTGGAAATTCTAGAGCTGTCAACTTCATCCACCAAACAGGCATGAAGGAGATGCTGAGCTAATAGAATATTCTGCCCCATGAGATTCATTCGCCCTCCCTTTTCCGCTTCTTTCTCTCTCTCTTTTTTAATCCAACTGTTCTGTAAAGCGTGTGCCTTCACAGGCAGATGGTTTTTCTGTGATATATTTTTTTATTTTACTGCTTGGTCTGTTTCCATTTGCTTTTTACGCTGTTGTATAATCTCTCCTGTGGGGTTGATTTTTGCCTTTAATTGTCATGAGCAGCCCTGGGCAATGCCAATGCCTGGAAAGGGTGAAATGAAATCTTTTCTAAGCAAATAAGATAAAGTCACCAAATGAACGAATCCCAGACAGATGGTGCCATCAGGACAGGCTGCGTCCCCCCACCGAAGCAATGGAGACGATGGTAACAAAGAGTGTCGGAATGGGGAAATGAGACGTATCGAAGGTTTGTTTCAGTGTGCACACCATACGGGTACTCATCCGCGTCCAAGGGCTGGGGCTCTTTTTTAGGCAGCAAAATATCCTGGACTAACTATTGAGTTCAGATTCTCTCTCTCTCTCTCTCTCTCTCTCTCTCTCTCTCTCTCTCTATATATATATATATATATATATATATATATATATATATATATATATATAGAGAGAGAGAGAGAGAGAGAGAGAGAGAGAGAGAGAGGGGGGGGGGAACTGCACTGGCTAATGTTTCTATGAAGCCTATTGAAGTAGACAGGAGTGTTTACAAAGGAGAGAATTTGGGTGGTATTTGTCTGCTAAATAAACACAGGCATGGCTGGAGTTCATTGTTGAAATGTTCTCAAAATCAAAGGTCAGGGAGATCCTCTGAACCCCCACCCCCATTAGACGTTATCTTAGACAACTCTTTTCTAACATCCTGGTTCTTCCAAATGAACAAACAAACAAAAAAGGCAAAATAGATTAATTTCTCTTCAACAGACACGGAGATAGCAGACACAATCCAGGTTGCTATGACTTTCTCTCACAAACAACACACGGCTCTTTGGAAGAGACAAAATGTAATGTCTTAGCAAGGCCAAAACTGACAAGAAACACAAAGCATCTATTCTGTGGTGCCTCCTGGTGATTCCAGGCTGTACCAAAATTCCTTGGAGGTTGTTGTTGTTGTTGTTGTTTTGTTCCTTTGTCTGTTTGTTTTGCAAGGGGTGCATCCAAATTTTCTTGTTGACAAAACAATGGTAGAATCAGACTCAAAAGAGAGATTGGATCTGGTAGTTAATCTTGTTGCATCACCTGAATAAGAAAAGGATGAACAGATGAAGTTGCCTCGGGCACCCAATACAGAAATTAGCTTTTCAGGTGATACATTTTCTTGGCCAGGTTAGTCTTTTCATTTGCATATAACAGTGAGGTTATTATCTGACTTAACCTGAAGATTCATCTGTTCAGTCTGCCTGCCTGTGACAAGTTTTTACTATGTCCAATAATGGGTCAATATCGTGCTTTGCTCAGCGTGTCTTTGGGATTGATTAGAACAGTGAGTCTCAAGCTTCTCTTCCCCATGGACCCCCTTTAAATACCTTTTGTGGCCAGGGACTTTTTTTTTAATTTTAATTCCATTTATATCCCGCCCTTCTCCGAAGACTCAGGGCGGCTTACAAGCTTAGCAATAGCCTTCATTCTATGTATATGCCTGCTTATTAGGGCTTTCACACACCCCCAAGCGGCATTATTACAAAGTCAGCTTAATTGCCCCCAACAATCTGGGTCCTCATTTTACCTACCTCGGAAGGATGGAAGGCTGAGTCAACCTTGAGCCTGGTGGGACTCGAACCTGCACTAATTGCAGGCAGCTGGTGTTACTTAAGGAGGCATTAGCCCACTGCTCCACCAAGGCTCAAGACTGCCCAAGACCTAACTCAAGATTTAAATCATGAGATTTCTTCAAGCCTTTGTTGACCCCCTGGGATGACATCACAGGCCCCCAGGCTGTGGACCACAGATTGAGAACCACTGGATTAAATAACAGGTATTTTGAACCCTCATTGATAAGTATCTTTCTTTGGCAACTCAGGCAGAATCCTTGTCATTGGTGCCAGTGAATGCTGGTGGGTCACCCAAAATATCATAGTTTGCCACCTTTGGCACGTATGTTATGGGATTGCCATCACTGGCCTAGATTTCTCCAGGATTTATAGATTTCAAGGGGAAGCACCATTGGTGACGGTTAATCACTGACTTTTAATTGACATCACCGCGTCCCTTGCATGTTGATTCGAGGCGGAACTGTTTCCTGTTAAGTATTTCAGATAATAGTTTGGCCAGCTGTCAGGAATGCTGTTTAAAAAAAATAAAGATAGACCTGGCACCTTGCTACTGTCACCTTCTTTCAGTACGTCATGTAATTTGAAAAACAGAAACATCCTATTCACACAAAAGTACAGATAATGCTCCACTTACAACAGTTCGCTGACCGTTTGAAGTCTAGTTTAATGAGGAGAAGGACGAGGGGGGACATGAGAGCACTGTTCCAATATCTCAGGGGCTGCCCCAAAGAAGTGGGAGTCAAGCTGTCCTCCGAAGGCCCTGAAGGCAGAACAAGAAGCCACGGATGGAAAATAATCAAGGAGAGAAGCAACCTGGAACTAAGGAGAAATTTCCTGAGAGTTAGAACAATTAACCAGTGGAACAACCTGCCTCCAGAAGTGGTGAATGCTGCAACACTGGAAGTTTTTAAAAAGAGACTGGACAGCCATTTGTCTGAAATGGTATAGAGTTTATTGATGCTTCTTGAGAACTGAAGAAGCTTCTTGGATGAGAAGCGAAACATCTTCAAGCAAAAACAAAGGCCAGTTTGCCTTTTGAAAAAGCACCTTTGGGACAACTAATGACCTGGAAAACTGATAATCTCCGTAGACACCAGGATTAAAAGTCTTATGAGTAAGTGACCATAAGCCAAACCTAGGAATGTGTGCAACACATTTCATTTTTATTAAATTAATTAATAAATTTCTTCCTAAGCCTATCCATCTATCTTCCTCATTCAGAATGTTGAAAAATTCTGTACCGTGTGAACAAATTCCAGTCAAAATAAGCTAACAAGCTGATGCTATTTTTCTATTTAGACACTCTGTTTGGAATTAGCGAAAGGCTCGTGCCTTTCATGCATGAAAACTTGATTTTCCCCAAACCAGTTCAGTTCCTCGGATTCTCACCAAATTTCCTCAGCTGTCATCAACCCCACTCAGCCTTTTTAATGAACGTTGCAATGACTGTATTATTTCCAAGTCACCAGACGAACGCCATTCGCAACGAGGACACAATAGGTGCAATCAACCAAGCACAGATCAAGCCCAACCTTGATTGTGTCTAACGCAAGCTCCGTTGAGTGACGTTTGGCAGAGTGCATGGCTGGTTTCTAAGTAACTCCATTGGAGAAGAAGCCCACACAATTTATGCATGTGTGCTTAAAACAAACCCGTGTACCAGATTCCTATTTTGTAATGATGAAACAGTTGTTCATATGACTGATTGAGCTTGAATAGCACTCCCCATGGGAAAGCACTACACCATCAGACTGAAATGAGGGTGATTATTTGGCCTTTAGCAGTCAGGGGAGGTAAGATGGCAATGGGCCTGCAGCTATGCTTGAAAAAAATCATAAGCATCTGACTCTCCAACAGCTGGAGGTACTGTGGGAATAAGCTAATTGAACGATGCACCAGAGGATGCTCAGGCTAGTTCCCTGTGAGCTAAACCATGAGGAAACAGAGTTCAAATTGGCTATGTCAACTCAGGAGGCAGAACAGAATCCTACTAGGTTGACTTTACCTTTAGTTGGGGAGGGAAGGAAAACTTCTCGGGAGAAGAGGATCCGTCTCTAGCATCTTTAAGAGCTGTCGATTGTCTCTGTCTGGGACAGAAAGTTTCCTGTTCTTCTCTTCTCTTTCCCTTTGCCTCTCTAATCACATGTCCCATCCTAGGTTTGTTGCTATCAAGGTTAGGTGAGCATTTATACATTTTGGAACAAAATGCTCAATTCTTTTTGTCTCGAGTCTTGTGTCTTTTCAAGGCTGTGAACCCCTTTGCACCAAACAGAAGAACACAATGGTCCTCTTTCTCCATTGTTGGTTTTAGGCTAACCCTTCGGATAATGGTGGTGGTGGTGGCAGCGGCGGCTGATAGAGTTGACGGAGATAGAGAGGCAGTTGAGGAACCAGGCAGGTCGAGCAAATAGGGGTCGACAGTGTCACTTTTCAGAATCTACTTTCGTTGGCTGACTCTTTCCCTTTAACAAGAGCTGGAAGGGACCTTGGAGGTCATCTAGTCCAGCTCCCTGCTCAAGAAGGAGATTCTTACAAAATGACAAGAGCTGGAAGGGACCTTGGAGGTCATCTAATCCAGCCCCCTGCTCAAGCAGGAGACGCTTACAGAATGGCAAGAGTTGCCTCCTAGTGGGACCACTCTGCTAAAGTACTTGGGCAGAGAATAACTTTCGTCCAGTCTCCAATCTTCGCTTCCTTGCGAAGGTTGTTGAGAGCGTGGTGGCGCACCAACTTCCTCAGATCCTGGATGAAGCGGTTTATCTAGACCCGTACCAATCGGGTTTCAGGCCGGGCTACAGCACGGAGACGGCATTGGTCGCTCTGATGAATGATCTCTGGAGAGCCCGGGACAGGGGCCATTCCTCTGTCCTAGTCTTATTAGACCTCTCGGCGGCTTTCGATACCATCGACCATGGTATCTTGCTGCGACGCCTCAGGGGACTGGGAGTGGGAGGCACGGTTCTGCGTTGGTTCTCCTCCTTTCTCCAGGGTCGCTCGCAGTCGGTGCTGACAGGGGGACAGAGGTCGACCCCGAGGCCTCTCGCTTGCGGAGTCCCTCAGGGGTCGGTCCTCTCGCCTCTCCTGTTCAACATCTACATGAAACCGCTGGGTGAGATCATTCGCAGTTTTGGAGTAGGGTACCATCAGTATGCTGATGACACCCAGCTTTTTATCTCAACTCCAAACAATATCAGTGATGCCCTAGACGTGATGTCCCGCTGCCTGAAAGCGGTCCGGGAATGGATGGGGAGAAACAGGCTTCAACTGAACCCGGACAAGACTGAATGGCTGTACGTACCGGGAAACCAGGAGATTCAGAACGTCCCACTGCTTAACATTGGGGACAAGTTACTTCCCCCTGTTGATAGGGCCCGCAACCTGGGTGTCCTCCTAGACTCGCAGCTCTCCCTGGAAGACCACATTGGAGCTGTGACCAAGGGGGCCTTCTCCCGGGTTCGACTAATTCGCCAACTACGGCCTTATCTGGACCTGGATTCCTTACGTACAGTCACCCATGCCCTTGTGACATCTCGCCTAGACTATTGTAACGCTCTCTACATGGGGCTGCCCTTGAGATCCACTCGGAAGCTTCAACTGGTGCAAAGTGCGGCGGCACGGACACTCTTGGGAGCCTCCCGATACTCCCATATCACACCTCTCCTCCGTGCGCTGCACTGGCTTCCGGCTGCCTTCCGTGTGAAGTTCAAGGTGCTAACGATGACTTACAAAGCCCTACATGGCATGGGTCCAGACTACCTTCGGGAGCACCTTCTGCCGATGTCAGCACCCCACCGTCCTGTGCGCTCCCACAGAGAGGGCCTCCTCAGGGTGCCACCGCTCAAGGAATGTCGGCTGGTGGCCCCCAGGGGGAGGGCATTCTCAGTGGGTGCGCCAGCCCTCTGGAACACCTTACCAACAGAAATCCGGATGGCCCCTGACCTCCGTACCTTCCGTCGCGACTTAAAAACTTTCCTGTTTCAGCAGGCTGGCCTGGCATGATAGCGTTAATTGGGGTCCCAGTTTGTGTTCATTAGTGTTTCTTATTATTTTTATTGTTCGATCTGTATACCTTCCTTCCTCTGTACACCGCCCCGAGTCCCTCGGGAGAAGGGCGGTTTATAAAAACTAATAAATAAATAAATAAATAAATAAATAAAATGAATGCAGTAGTAACAGAGGAAGACGGTGACATCATATGTATGAATTTAGAGATTGTAAGGCAGGTAATGATGTTGTAGCCCAACCCTCAACAGGCCCAGGCTGCATGGACACTGCTAATGGATGGTGGTGTCCCACAAAGAGCTGGAATTTGCAGTCATTTAGGTCCTTAGGCACTGTGGCTAATTAACCAAATCACTGGCGGATATATTCCCTTCAGCTGAGTAGTATCAGAAAGGAAGTGTTATCAGGAAAGGGTGTAGCTTTTACCACAGCTTGTGCTTGTGGGTAATTCCAGGTCACATATAATAATATTTATTTATTTATTTATTATTTATTAATTTAATTTGTATACCACCCTTCTCTCGAAGGTCTCAGGGCGGTGAACAGGGCAATACATAATAAAAACAAGATACAAAAATTAAAAATTATTAAAAGTAATTAAATAGCAATGCCCGTAATAAATTAGTACAAATTAAAAATTAAGACCAATTTATAAAACCCAACCCCATCCTATCAGGCCAGGCCAGCTTGTTCAAAAAAGTGGGTTTTAAGATCACGCCGGAAGGAGCGGAGATCAGGCGCCATCCGGAGCTCGACCGGAAGATGGTTCCATAAATCCGGTGCGCCCACAGAGAACGCCCTCCCCCTGGGGGCCACCATATTGCATTTGTGATTGTGTCCTGTTTCTTTCTGGGGCAGAAATTTTCCTGTACACTTTCTCCCATCACTCTCTCTTTTTTTCTCCTTCCTTTTTGTTTTTCTAATTACATTTCCTGCACAAGATATTTTTTTTTGGGGGGGGGGATACCAACTTTAGGCGAACATAATTCAACGTTTCACCTTCCCATATCCTTTCCACCTTCTTCAACCCAGCCCTTCTCCACTTTGAAGGCACAGACTATCAAAGCCACCCTCGGACAAGATTCACGGTAGAGAATGTCTGCGTAAAATTCAGACAACTCGTCTTCTTGAAAGAATAATTCAAACCCTCCCGATACAGTTAAAGTTTTGTGAACCATTTGCGATGGCAGGCTTTTTAGTGGGGCTATAAAAGCTCTTTTGTAAATCAATTTTAAAGACTTGGAACAGCATAACAGCCTCCCCAGTTATCCCTCCCAAACTATCTCGGTAATTGATTTTTCTTGTTCTAAAGGAGTAAAAAAAATAAGGGAAAGAAGGAAATCAAGGCAAGTTTTCCCTAAGGATGAATCCAAGGACTGAACATAGCCAGGATGCACAAGACGTTTTGTTCAAGAAATGACTGGGTGGGAAATATAAATTCATTGATTTGAGTCCTGTCCCTTTATTGTGTCCAGCTAAGAGGAGAAAAGGGAACAAATTTCCCAGCATTCTCTCACCTCCCTTATATTTACCTCCCCATCTCCTTACACCAACCATCTCAGAATATAAGTTGGTTGGGGTCAAACACCTGTCTAATTTAGCTTGTCTATCCTTAAAAAAACACCCATGTAAACTGCTGGTGATACATCATATGAAATAATCAACTGTCTTATCATGTGTTGTTTATCAACTGCAAATGTTGTTTTGCAATCAATCTAAATTCATCCAGTGCGGTAACAGATGGCTGAAGTATAGACAAGACATGAGCTTGGTGAAAACTCCTGGAAGCTTTTGCGAGTCTTATTTTCCTTCTGAAAATTACCATGTTCTCTCTCTCTCTCTCTCTCTCTCTCTCTCTCTCTCTCTCTCTCTCTCTCTCTCTCTCTCTCTCTCTCTCTCTCTCTCTCTCTCTCTCTCTCTCTCTCTCTCTCTCTCTCTCTCTCTCTCTTGTGTGTGTGAGTGATAGAGAGAGAGAGAAAAAGAAAAAGAGATATTATTATATCATTAGGAATGGTGTCATGGATCAGGATGGTGAAGGGGCATAGAAGGGACCATTATCAAATCTGCTAATCCAACTGTCCAATGCTTACAATGTTGTCAGTAGAACTATCCCTGAATTGTCCAGGGGAAAAAAAGGATTCTGAAACAGATGTCAAGGAGGGCCATGGGAATGAGAAAAGGACACTTGTCCCTTGAGATCTTTGGGCTGTTTCCATATTCTGACTCAGCTATGATGCCTGTCAAATAGTACTTGAAGTCATCCCCATTTTTCAGGACTTACGCACAAGCTGATTTTCTATTGGTTAGAAATTTTGCCATTCTTCCTCTTCTTGTAGAAGACTAGCCAAGATCCTTCATGAAAGAGAAATTTGTCAGTGGAGTCAGTTATGAGAATGCTGTTGATTTCCCCTTTTGGGGGTGTCTCCAGGCACAGCTGAAGACACATCATGCTTTAAGCTAGAGTTACACACAGAGCAGAGTCGGGCTTGAAAGCTTCATTGGCTTTTTCTGATCCTAAGATTCTGTGACTGGCAACTCAAGAGACACTACCTTTTAACAACATCCTTAAACAGTTGCCTGGAACACATTCCTCTCTTTTGTCCCACAATGTGGCCTTTTGGGACAATGTAGAATCCAATTCCTGATTCAAGAGATTACTTTGCAACGGTGGTGTTCCTCAAATGTTCCTCAAAACAAGTGATGTTCTGCTTACCAAAATAGGTGCACTGTGAATCAGATACCAAACATCAGCACATCTTACCACTATTTTTCTCCCACATTCCAACTTTACAAATGTTTTCCCAACCCAAGGTAGCCTTTGAAAAAAAACATCGCTCAGCTTTTCTCTTTAGCATCTCACCATCCAAGTACGCCACCTGGAAATCCTCAACATAAATTCTTACAAGCACCTTCTTTTTTACTTTTTGTGAAATGCTGCATCCTTTTTCCAGAATGGCTCTACTTAACAAGAATTGTAAAATTCGGGTCATTTTTTTTTTATCTTCGTGTCTCAGGAAGTGACTATAAACTTACTTATAAGCCCATCTAAGGTTGTAGCACAAAAGTAAAACTTATTGGAAGATTGCTCTTTTAAAAAAATCATTTATGTAACAGCTTATTCATTCTCAAGGAAGAAGGGAAATCCTTTGAGTTTGTGCTAAGCAAATTCTAAGCTCAAGTGGCATTCAGCTTATCTAACGGGGAATGTAATTACGAAATGGAAAGGTTTTTAAAAAGCAGAAGGATTGTCTGCTGACATGGGATTTATGCGCATTCAAAGCTGGGGAGCAAACTTCAGGAGCCTCAAGGGTGGACATGTATAAACTTCTAAAAGCTGAGACTCATCAGGATTGTCATGCTGATAAGGAAAATCTTATTTTCCACCTTTCAGATCCCACCACTTTGAAGCCTAATAGCATCTTCCAGTCTTCAAGATAAAATCATACAGTCCCAGAGATGGAAGAAATCATGTAGACCAGAGATGGCAGCTCTCGGTGGAGCGGGAGCCACGAATGTGAGGGAGGTAAGTATTGCAGCACACAATATTATGTGGATTTTTTTCCCCTTGAGGAACCTGCAGGAACCGTAGGTTGTTGTGCACAACTGTGTTTATTTCATCTTTAACATGGATAAATTAAGTCTTCTGAAAATGCTCCTTTCAGGTAATAATATTGCCATATTCACATTTTTAATAATTACCCTTTGTCTGGGATCAGTCCATCCATCAATCAATCAATCATTCTACTCCTGAAAGATCCATGGGCATGGCCAGATGGCCAGATTTTAGGAGCTCATTTGGGAAATTCTCTTTGTTTTGCTTTTAAATGATTTAATATAGCAATTCAAGCACCCTGACAGGAGAGGAGGAGGAGAGGAGGAAGGGCAGGAGAGGAGAGGAGAGATAATAGACAAGGAAGTTGTGGTTGGCTCCATATTTAAAGCCCAGTTTGGCACATTTCTGAATACCTGTTTCTGGCCATTATGCCATTATGAAATGCCAAGTCTTCTAGTAATTCCAGCTCTCTTTTTGGCTCAGGCTGTTTGGCTCTGCCCCAGAAGAGAAGTGAATATGATGATGGTTTATCATTAGAAAATTTGGGATCCTGGAATTTCTTTCTTAACTCCGTTCCTTTCCAGGTTTTGGCCTTTTTCCTCTTTGAAAGCCAAAAGCTGTAGAAGGTCAACAAGAAAGCCAAACAATCAAAGGCCAAGGGAAAGAGGGGGAAAAGCAATAGAGAGAACCCAGGCAGCCAACACCCTTAGAAGTAGATATCTCCGTGGCTGACTCTGTAATGCTGACAAGGAAAACAGTGTGAAATTTGTTCGGTGTCCTTCATCTGGGCACAAAGTAGCTGTGCTTAAGGAACATTATGATAAGGCAGGAACAGAATAGGCAGAGTGGTAAATAAAGGTGAGAAACACCAATAAAGAAGGCAATAAATATGCAAATAGCCTGCTTTGAAGACGGGCGGAAAATCTTCTTATGCAGAGGTACCGCGCAGGCAAGGTTAGTCCAATTTTGTACAGTTTCATTCATGGCATTCTCACAACTGTCTCATCAAGCAGATGCGGCCCCAGAATGGTGAGATTGCGGTGTGAATAAACTCTCTCATATTTGGTTAACTAAAATTGCCTTGCAGAATCAATATGCATGAGGTCAACATTTCACTGGCATGCTGATAAGGTGATGGGTGGGTGGGTGGGGAAGCAAGGACAGCTTTTGAGTTTTCCGACAAAATTGCAAGCATCTTTGGGATGTCTAAATTGACATTTGAGATCAGAAAAAGTTGAAATTGGCTTGATATGACCACTTAAATCACCTGGAATTGTGCTAAACGTTTGAGCACTTTTTCCTCTGTTTCCTGTCCCTTCCTTGCTGATACGTCTGTTCCATTAGGAAAAATGGAAAAGTTCAAGGTTTCGTTGAGTTAGTCTTCCCGGCACCCTTAACAATGAAAAAAAAGTCAGAAAAATGTGTCTCTGCTATTCAAAGTCATGTGAACCCTTTTCAGGGTGAGCACCTTAAATACTGAGATGGTTGGATCCCCAAAAGGGTCGAGTACCCTCTGGATAACTAGGGGAAGTTAGAGATTGAAAAGTAACACAAAGATGGATTCCTGAAACATTTTGTCTCTTTTACTGGGCTGATCGTGGCCTTTGCTTATCTAACAAGAGACAGACAACTCTGTCTTCTTCATATTTTCCTTCACACTGCTAATCAGAGGAGGCGGGACTTCATTCTAATTCCCCCACCCACCTACTACATTGAGGAGGATAAACATTTAAATTGTAATTTATTTTATCATTCACTGTGAAGAGGGAGAGGGGAGGAAGGGAAGGAAGGAAGGAAGGAAGGAAGGAAGGAAGGAAGGAAGGAAGGAAGGAAGGAAGGAAGGAAGGAAGGAGAAAGAGGGAGGAGAGGAGTGGCTAAATACTAGACAAGGTAATGACCAAATTTCCATCTTCTAGAGTTACAAGCATGAGGATTCACTTATGATCTATTACAGGGTCCCCAATCCCTGGTCCATGGACCAGTACCGGGCTGTGGCATGCCAGCAACCGATCCACACAAACAAGCAAAGCCCCATCCGCGGGATGCAGGCAGCACTCTCCAGTCCGTAGAAAAACCTTTCTCCACAGAACCAGTCCCTGGTGCCCGAAAGATTGGGGATCTCTGCTCTACTACACCGTTTAGGGGGAGAGAAAAAAAACAACTCCCTCAACTGGAAGCATTTTGAGAAGGGAAGGGCTTTCCTTCACGAGATGTCTTCAAGCAGAAGTTGGGAAATCATGCGTCAGGGATGCTTTGATATGGATTCCTGCAGGGCGTTAACCTCTTCCAATTAGAGTCCATTTCAATTTTGCTGTAGCATCAACGCTGTGGAGGGAGCAGTGATAAAACTAGTGTGTTTTGCAGCTGAGCCAGAGTGAAAGCCTTTGGCCAAAAAGCTCTAGCTGAGAGTCAAACCCTGGGAACTGGTATGATTAAAAAATTTTAAAAGAGCCCTTTTTTTTCTTTCCCTCTCCTAATTTCCTTTTCATAAACGTGAAAAACCACTTCGGATTGCCTTTCCGCAGCCTCGGAGCTGCTAACATTTAGGAGTGGAATTCTGGCTTTCCAGAAAAGGAATGGCTTGCAGGGAACAAGAGACGTTAACTTGATCATGGATCATTTGACATTCGTGACTGTATTATTCTGCCGGATTCGTGACAGCGGAACGTTGCTTAATTCTGTGCACTGCTATGAGAAAAGTTGCATGATAAGAACAGAATCTTAACTAGTAGAATAAAAGAATAACAGAGTTGGAAGGGACCTTGGGCGTCTTCCAGTGGGGCCTGGGGAACCCAGTGTGTGAGGGAGCCCATCAAATGGCTTATTTTGACTGTGTGTTTTCGTCGGAGGCTGGGATGGTTTTGGGGGGTGTTATTTTTTTATATGTATCATTTTTTTACATTTTTATTCCTTTTCTTTCTGTATGGTGTTTTTATTGTTTGTAAGCCACCTAGAAAAGCTGTGCGAGAGTAGACGGTTATATACATTTTCTAAATAAATAAATGAGTACTGTAAGGCAGGAGGCCCCATCCCCCGGTCCATGGACCGGTACCGGGCCACGGCATGCCAGCAACCTGGCTGCACAAACAAGCAAAGCCCCCTCCGCGGGATGCAGGCAGCACACAAAACCACACCCCCTCCATTCCATGGAAAAACCTTTCCCCGTGGAGCCGGTGCCTGGTGCCCCAAAGGTTGGGGACTTCTGCTCTAAGGTGAATCTTGATTGCTGGCCCACACATAGCAGCACCTCTTCATACAAGTCATGGAAAAAGAAGGAGGCATCGCCGCTTAAAACATCCTCAGGACCCAACTGCGCATTACACTTGTAAAGCAACGTCTTCATAACTGTGTCAGTGGACAAGTGATGGATGGACTCGGGTGAGCTGAACATTTAGGATAGTGAGCATGATGCAGAAAACAGAGTGGCGGTGGTTTTTGTGTTTCTTTTTTTCTTTTTTTGCCCTTCTCTAAAAAGAAATATTAAACAACTTTCTTCCATTTACAAGTCAGGACCAAAGAAAGGTGCCTCAGTTCCTAGCCTCCCTCTTGTCTTCCTTTGGTAGACAACTTAACCTCTGTTGTGCTCCCGAATTAAGCAATTACTAGATTGGAGTGCCACAGTTAGTCAAGCCGTTTCATCTTCACGCATTCCTAGCCAAGATGACTTTTCAGGCGAGCTAAAATTGAGTTCTCATGCCACGGTGATTGCTAATGAGATTGCTAAAGATCCAGAGTGAGTGGAAGAGCGTAAACACCTGCGTTTAGGTTGCCGTTTATTATTAGCCTTATGGAAATCCTATAATGAAGAAATAGTACCATTCATGCAGGATTCCAATTTCAGAGCAATGTTTACAATCAAGAATAGCGTTGCTGCAGGTTTGTGGCAATGAAAACATTTTGGCAATAGCAATAACAACAGCACTTAGACTTATATACCACTTCAGAGGGCTTTACAGCTCGCTCTCTCTCTAAGCAGTTTACAGAGTCAGCATATTGCCTCCAACAATCTGGGTCCTCATTTTACCAACCTCAGAAGGATGGAAGGCTGAGTCAACCTTGAGCTGTTGAGGATCGAACTCCAGGCAGTGGGCAGACTTCTAACCAGGGCACCACTCTCCTCTTTCTGTTTTCTTCTATCTGGGGTCATCGTTTTTGGAAATATCCTCCAGCACAAGTTCCACCTATCCTATCCTGTCTTGACCACGCAGAAGGCTCCAAGTCCCTCATCATGACTTCGAGAAATAACTAGAATTGCTTTGGGCAGGTTCACCTCCCCATCTCTAATACAAAATTATAAAAGACATCGGGGTAACAAGGTTAAATACGATGGATTAATCCACCCATGAAAATTAATCGGAGGTTTCTGTCTTTCCAGCCTAACACCCAGGGTTGTTAAAGAAATTGGAAGGAGTGTTGTGTATGTTGATATCTCTCTTGGAAGGAAGACTATAAATATGGTGGTTGTAATAGTAATAGTCCTATTTTCCAGGTGCCTATGACTGGTTGCTGAACAAAATAATAAAACGCAGCCTCAAAATACTCAGCTCCTAAATAAAGAGCCCCAAAACATAAAATTGAACATGTATCCAAGGGATTAACTACAGTACACAACACTGGAAGGGCAAATCTACAAGGATGGATAGTTGATGCGCTGTTTTTGACACTATTTGATCCAATTGTCTCTTGATTGAGGGTTGAGAAAGAAGATTTTTTTTTCAAGCCATTCAATCACACTGCTGGAATTGTTTTGATTATGATTAATTTTCATGTCTTTACGTTTCGGTTTTTCTTTCTCTCTTTTCAAATCTATCTTCAATTTACACATCAGGTATTGTGTTTGCTGTTATTATGTTGTCCACTAAGACCATATCATTTGATAAGATTTGAAACGCATTGTTCATAATGTGAAATTGTTACCTAAAGGAACATTTTATCATCTATCACAGTTATCTCTAGAGCTTGAGTAAAAAAGCAGAAAAGGGAGAGGACATTTTCATGTAGAAATATTTAGGGGACAACAAGACAAATATATTAGTTTACAGGGATATTGATGCTTCTTCTCTTTAGATATTTCAAATACTCTTGAACACTATTTGGACAAAAAATCAAGCTCTTATGTTCTCAGCTTAGCTCAGTTAAAGGAAGCCTAGTTTTTTTCACGATGGGATCTCATGCCTGTCAAGTTTAATAAATTATATCGGAATATCAATGAAAATTGCTAGAGGGGATACAGAAGCAAAGTGGCTCCTATCTGAGTATTTGGGGATACAATATTATTCAAAATTCTGTATGAAAGCCCAAAATATTATTAGCAACATAATAAGATATTTCATATCATTTGACCCAATAAATTTCATTTGGAGGGTTTATTACAAGTTATAAAGAAAGAGGATACAGAGAAGTAATGCAGAATGTAAAAATTTCCTGCATAAATATACTAGAGACAAAATGGAAGCTTTTTGGATGGACTGGTAAGGTGTCCAATAGGAAAGAAAGAAAGAAAGAAAGAAAGAAAGAAAGAAAGAAAGAAAGAAAGAAAGAAAGAAAGAAAGAAAGAAAGAAAGAAAGAAAGAAAGAAAGAAGGAAGGAAGGAAGGAAGGAAGGAAGGAAGGAAGGAAGGAAGGAAGGAAGGAAGGAAGGAAGGAAGGAAGGAGAAAGGAAGTTGTGTTTATACAACAGGCTAGGTCCAAGCAACTCAATCCTTAATGGCTTAATATTCTATCCAGTTTCACTCAATCTCCTAAATTAATGACTAGATCCACAACAGATGTTGAAACACAATTTACCAACCTCTTTTAGCAATAGCAATAGATCTTAGACTTATATACTGGTTCACAGTGTTTTCCAGCCCTCTCTAAGTGGTTTACAGAGTCAGCATCTTGGCCCCAACAATCTGGGTCTTCATTTTACCAACCTCAGAAGGATGGAAGGCTGAGTCAACCTTGAGCTGGTGCAAATCGAACTGCTGGCAGTCAGCACAATTAGGCTGCAATACTGCATTCTAACCACTGCACCACCATGGCTCTTTGGTTTATTTTATATCTATCTATATGGCAGGTGGAAAATTGCTCCCTTTTCAGATATGGGATCCCTGGTGCTCTCAGAGCTTGGTTGTTTTCTTCCAGATGTTTCATGATGCAAGTAGCACTGATAACGTTACCTAGTTGGGTCATGAAATATCTGCAAGAAAACCCCCAACTTCAGAGAGCATCAAGGACCCCACAGCTACAAATATAGTCTTCCATTAGTTATGGAATAGCTAATGAAGGTGGAGAAGTAGGTTCAAATGATCAGATATAAGCGAGAGTGCTATTCATACAACTCAAAATGAAATAATAGTCAAAATTTGTACAAGGAAACTGGTATACCTCATCCCAAAGTCCAACAACACAATGGTTGGATTCTCAATTTGGACCCGCAGGTACTATGGAATGGATTTTATGACCATGTTGGATCAAATGATCTTCTTTGGTATAAACACGGTACATTAGCAAGAGTGTATTTTTCTGTTGTAGATTGTTCCATAAGTTTCAATGCATCCGGTAAATTTGTTCAATTTTAAATGTGTTCTCTAAGGCACAGTCTACCTTTATGTTTTCTTACCTTAAACACATTTAGAATCAACTTTCTATAACTCTATGACTTGTCCTCACTTGTTTTCTGTTCACTGTCCATGACCTCCTTGTGTCCTGTAGAGTACTTATCACATTGCTGAAGGAGCACGTTTATTTTCCGTTGCTCCAGGGGGTTGAGCTGTAAAAAATGGAATTTATACTCAAGGTTAGGAAGAGTTTCCTAGCAATGCAAACTGTTTTAATAGTCATCAACATTGACAACTTTCTTATGACTGGATTTCATTTCCAACAATTCTCAGCAGTAGATAAGCTGGCTGGGCATTTCTGAGAATTGAAGTCCACCCGTATAGAAATCGTCAAAGTTATGACAAGAGTCAATGAGATTAATTTGGAAGTCTCATCTCTACTTTTAACCTCCTTATGAAGTTACTAATGCACCATTCAACTTTCTGAAAGTTCACAGAGGTGACTTGGGGTAGATTGGGGCAAACAATAGATAGCCTATGAAATGATGATACACAAAAGTTGCTGAGGCCCAAGAAAGTGTTCAGAGAAAAGCAACAAAGATCATAAAGGTTCTGGAGGCTTAATCACATGATGAACGGTTGAGGAAATAAGTATGTCATGTCTATGTCTAGTATGTCTAGAAGGATTGGGGGGGGGACATGTCTTCCAGTACTTGAGAATCAGTAACAAAGATGAGTGGATTGACATATTCTATAGGGCGGGCAGGACAACAAGTTTGTCAAAGACAGATCTAACCTAGAAGTAAGGAGAAATGTTCTGACAGTGATAACTATTAATCAATGAAATAAGTTGCCTTTGAGGGTTGTGGGTGCTCCATCACTGGATGTTTTCAAGAATGGACTGGATTTGACTGGGATGATATAATGTCTCCTGTCTTTAGCAGGGGAGTGAACTAGGAGACCCCTGAGGTCCCTTCCAGCTCTGTGATGCTACATTCCTGATAATGAATATAAAAATGTTGACCCTCCCTACCCTTTGTACTTTCATATAGTTCAGATATGTACCATATTAAGGACTTCATTTGACTTTCCATTAACCTGTCCAGGATCTCGTATGCCAAACGGGCCAGATAAAGTCAAGGAAACCACCAGCGCTCCCTCAAGTTTCGTTTCATCGCCACTGACCTAGAATTCACCTTAAACCCAGTTAATATGATTGCTTTCCCATCCTGTCTTTCATTATTGCCCCCTTTCTATTGGGTTAATAATGTCATTTTTGTGGTCCCCAGAGACCATGTCCCAAGAGTTTCAGGGACTGAAGATGAATTGTGCATCTCCATTATTATAGCTAATAACACAATTCATTGATCCCTTGGAATTAAAAATGAGCCACTGGTATATTCTGAACAGACGAAAAGACAGTAGTCTCTCTAGCCTGGAAAGAATACTGCAGTTTGATTGTCGTAGCATAAATGTTAATTTCTAAGGCTGCTGTCATCCGAGGGGGCCGAATGAAACATTTATGTAATCCACTTTAGATGGATTTTGTTTTCTTGCCAGCTTTTGGAACAAGTGTGCATTTGTGTTCTTCACCCAGCTGCGTCTTGGAACCCTGATAGTTTCAACCCAGTGAAAAGTACGGCAGGAGTTTCAGAGCTTGAAAGGATGACTTTGATTCTGTTTCTCAGTTGCTCTTGGTGTGGTTGTTGAGTTCCCTGCTCCCTGGCAGATCACATAGAGAGAAAAACTACAAATCAGAGAAAAAGAAAAGGCGAGGTGGTCATTGAAAGGAAAGAAATGCAAGGAGATTGGAGTAGAATTTAAGAACAAGGGCTGGAGGGGTTTCCACTCTTGTCCTTGGGTGTAATAATTGCAAGCTTAAAAAGCAGTTTGCTCTTTCTTAACATCAACATGAGCACTTGACATTAGGTCAATGAGAGTTAGTTTGGTCTATTGGTTAAGGCACCAGGCTTGAAAGCAGGAGATCATGAGTTCCAGTCTTACCTTAGGCATGAAAGCCAGCTGGGTGACTTTGGGCCAATCACCAGGAAATGGTGAGTTCTAGTCCTGCCTTAGGCAGGAAAGACGGCTGGGTAACTTTGGGCCAATCACCAGGAGATGGTGAGTTCTAGTCCCGCCTTAGGCAGGAAAGACGGCTGGCTGTCAATTACCAGGAGATGGTGAGTTCTAGTCCTACCTTAGCCAAGAAAGCCAGTTGGGTGACTTTGGGCCAAGCACCAGGGGATGGTGAGTTCTAGTCCAGCCTTAGGCATGAAAGCCAGCTGGGTGAATTTGGGCCAATCGCCAGGAGACTGAAAGTTGTAATCCTGCCTTAGGCAAAAAAGCCAGCTGGGTGACCTTGGACCAGTCCTTCTCTCTTGGTCCTAGGAAAGAGGCAAGGTCAAACTCTTCCAAAATCTTGCCAAAAAACCCCTGCAGGGACCAATTCGGGCAATTCCCAAGTGTCAACACAAACACACCATCTATAAATGTCTGTATCTAGACATGTTCTTTCATCTGAGTGACAGCCGAGCTATCAGAAAGTCACATAAGACAGAATGAAATGTATCCTTTGCGTCTCCAAGAAGCAATGTCAACATTTGTGCACAACACAGGATCCCAAAAGGACAGGGGGATTCTGTCTCGGTCACATTCGGACAAGAAAATAGAATCCCTGGCATTTGTTGGCCCTCCAATTTCAGCCCAGGGCATTTTGCTCTTTGAAGCCAGACCCAGGCCCTTTGCATCATGCATTCAAAACACATTTCAATTCCTGTTATTTTTCATGGTGTGTTTTGCGCGGGACTGTAATGTCCTTTTGTGTGTGGCTGCCGTGACAGAGGTGGCCATTTCTGTCAGCTCACTAATGTGACTCTTAATGAAGCTGTGAAGGATTCGGGGCCAATAGGCTGGGATAAAAAGAAAATCGAAGGTTTAAGCAGGAGCAATGAAACCATGCCCAAGGCGTTTTGCAATTATTATTTTTTTTCCCCTGCCTCTGTTTAAAATTAATGAAATTCATTCAATCTACTTTAAAGCATTCGTCTCCTGTTTGTTGCATGACATTCTCCCTTCCTCCCAAATCATGACATTTGACAGGAGGATAACTGTCGATCCATATTATCCGAGGATTCTTTCAACCCAGCAAAATCTTTTTTTGGGGGGGCGGTACCTTCCAGTCCAAATTGCAATCATTAGTTAGTTATCTTTATTAACACTGTTGTGGGAAAGATACACTTGTGAGTGTATATGAGTGTGAGAGAGTGAGAGAGGGACAGGCAGGAAGGCGAGGAAGGACATCCGTGGGGTTTGTGGTTTTCACGCTACAGAGGAGACGAGGTAGAGAGAGAATTTACATAAAGATTGCAAACTATTGTTCCAAAGTAATTTTTATAGTGGCATGCACTTCCTTCGCTGCTCCGCTGGCATTTGATCTGATCCCAATCTGCATACTGAGTGTGATATGTATGAATCGACCCTTTGAAGGTGGTTTTCTCAAGAGACAAAAAAATTTAAAAAAAAGACCATAAGGTTGAACTGGACAATTTATAGTTTTTGAATGGAGTCTCTTGGGATACATATTGTAAATGCATTGATTGGTTGGGATTTCATGCACTGGCCAGTTCCCCTGTCCAGTATTTCAAAACGATCCATGAAACCGAAGAATCCTGATTGACGCTACATCAATGGAGCGTAAGATGTTCTCAATTTAATACTATAATTGTAACCTGTCCAATTTATTAAAAAATACTAACAGCATATTGCGTAAAAAGATGTCACCCATGTCTATTTAGTTAGGAACAGCCCAGTTTGAAGGAGACTTTAGTTTTATTGGAAAATGCAACAATGAGGTTCCTCACCTCTAACATTCTACAAGCTCCTTTTCTGGGCAAACAGACCCCTTTTTTTTCTACACATGCCTCTCCCTCTAAAACCCATGGAATGCCCAGAGACAGTTTTGTAAATTAAAAAAAAACAAAAACCTGGTGCTCGAGACTAGTAGAAATGATGGAGGGGAAAAAAACAAAACACCAACACAACTGCAAGCTCTTTTGTCATCTCTACGTTTGAGCCCCACCAATTGCATTTCACATTCTCAGCATCCGAAGCCCAGGGGTTTGGATTTAATGCCTCTCTTAATTATCCTTTCAAACGGTCTTTGGGGAAGAGCCCCCACTTAATTAAAGGGGTATTATTAGACTGATCTTTTTTTATTCCTTAATTATTTGTTGCTTTGATTTCATTTGATTCAAAAAAACAGTGGGTAGCTCAGGGTGTTCCGTGGAAAGTGAAATATGGCCATATTCGATATTTGGAGTGGCGCAGCCCACATGAGACGCATAATACGAAGATGATAGCAATCAATAGCACTCTGCCTAATTGAAGTGCCATTTTCTGAACAGTCCTCAACACCAACAGAATAAGCATGAGCTTTTTCCTTACAGCTCCAAGTGGTACCTTTTCGTTTTATCGTTTCAATTACCGCCTGAATTTTCCCATATTTTGCGGACAACCACGGAGAAAGATTCTGAAACATCATCATGTGGACCCTTTGGGGGTTCAGAACGAGCACAGCAGCCCCCCCCTTTGCTTGTGATGTATGTGTCAAAACTCTTTTTCTGCCACCACTGGCAACGCATCTTACTTGGCTGGCTCACTGGAGCCACCTGAATGTTTAATTATTCTCTAGTTGAGCAATAACCATAATCAGCAGTTCTCCACAAGACGTTGGACTGCTTCCATGGACCCAGAGTTCATTAGCACCTCTCGCAAAGAATTATTCACCTCAGGGTGATGGAAGAATTGCATTTCTGAGCTGGATTCAAAGTGCTGTTATTAACCTTTGAAAGTTGGCTAGCGAAAGCGCTGGCAATTTAATTGTGCCTTTATTTATTTGCATTTTTCCTGGCAACCTCACCTTTGCACCAGCTTAAGCAGGCCAAGGTTTCTCCGCAGTCGAGAAGGCAGAGTTAGGATTAAATCAGGCAAACTCAAACAAGAGAAACATCAAATCTCTCCATCGGTGAAAGCATCTTAGGACCCGAGGCTGCCCCAAAGAATAATTGTATCCAAATTTCTCCCTATACTTTCCATCTTTTCCAATTGCTACTTAGGGCTGTGAAACCTGGACTTTGAAAAAGGCAGCTGTAATGCTGGAGGCGACTATTATGCATCCATGGACTACAAAAATATTAAACAAAGAAGTCCTAGATTGGACCCCACACCAAAAACATCACTAGACAGATGAAGGCAAATATACATGTCGCAGAATAATGTTGTAGGATCCAATTTGGGTCAATCATCGGGACAACAGGTTTAGTCTTCCATGCTTTTTCGGACTTGTGCTAGAGGCCATCCACAGGGATCTTTTCAATCTCCAGGATGTGAGGTTGAAGATTTCCGATTTCTGACCCATCCTGGTGAGAGAGAGAAGTTCCTTCAGGATGGGCTCCAACACAAGTCTGAAAGCTCGGAAGACTAAACCTCTCGTCCCGGTGACCGACCGAGATTGGATCCTACCACCTCGAATCCTGCAATATCAGCTGAAGCGAAGGTTGCCAAACAGAGGCTGTCATACTTTGATCACGTCATGTGAGTTGACTCACTTGAAAAGTCAATCCTGCTGGGAGTGATCAGTGGAAAAAAGGAGAAGGGGCCATCCTAGGACCTGCTGCTGGACACAAGAAAGGCCGATGCCAGGATCACCATGGCAGTCCTCAAGTGCAAGACAGAGGAGCATGGAGAGTGCTGATCCATAGAGTGGCTGAGGGTCGAACACAACTGAATGGAAGATGATGATGACGATGGCCACTTTCCACCATAAAGTTCTTCTCCAACTTGTCCGGTTTTGCTAATAATCCAGATTGTAGCCAGAGGGGAAGAAAACTGTTGAAGCCGTGCATCAGTGGCATAAAAATCTCTCATTCTTCATTGCAAAGACACAGCCATTTCTAAAGGACACAACGAAACAGGAGCAGACCAACATTCTGCCATTGGTATCATGCCTTCCTTCTTTCTCTGCCCGGCCAACCTTCAGGAGCTACAATAACACAAGTTATCAAAATGCAGGTGTTAAGGGTGGATGGTCAAAGGAGGGGGGTTGGGTCAGGTAGTCCTTTGGTTCCCATCTGTCTCTCATCAAAGGGTCTTCTTTGAGGAGCATAGTTGATGGTGGCAGCGTACGCAGCACTTGGGTGAAGAAAAGCAGTGGGAGATTTCTGTAATTGCCAGTCCTGAAGAATTTAGCATCTCATTTCGAAGTTGAGGCTTGGCGAAGAGGGGCAAGGGGCCCAAGGGGTGGTGGTGGTGGTAAATAGGTTGCTGCAAATCCATCCAAGAGCCGGGCCAAGCTAATGGTGTTTAACAGAAGCTAATCACATGGTTGTTGCTTTATCTGAGTAGAACAGGTCAGCCTTCTTCTTCCTTTTTTTTAATTTTCATATTAAAGATACATCAAACGCACTGCGCTTCTTATCATCTTCCGTCTTGCCTCGGGTAAATTCAAATGGTTGTTTTCTTTCTTTGTTCATGTTTAGACTAAAAGGGGGAGAGAAAAAGAAAAAAGAAAAAGGATTATCTTGCCGAGAGTTCCTGCCTCTGCTGCCTTTCAAGACAAAAGGAGCCTTATTTGACTAATGCTAAGTTTCAGATGGGGTAGAAATGGAGACGGTAATGAATGTGCACGTTTCCACTTGATTGTCCTATTGTAATCCATGTTTTTTCCTTCTTTCCTTCCTTCCTTCCTCCCTCCCTCCCTCCCTTTCTTCCCTCTTCTTCCTTCCTTCCTTCCTCCCTTCCTCCCTTTCTTCTCTCTCCTTCCTTCCTTCCTTCCTTCCTTCTTTCCTTCCAACTCAAAGCAACATATATAGTATCTTTCCTGTAATTCAGAGATAAAGAGAGATGGTAGGTAGGTAGGTAGGTAGGTAGGTAGGTAGGTAGATAGATAGATAGATAGATAGATAGATAGATAGATAGATAGATAGATAGATAGATAGATAGATAGATAGATAGATGAGAGAGAAAAACAAAAAAATATGGCCAAAGAAGCCCACAGGGTGCCTGGATTTGTTTAAAGACCTCATGATTCCCTTAACAACTGCCATAAAAATTATTGTAAAATCAGATCCAATTCGAATTACTATCACAATGATACACAAGGAAAATTCTGGTCTCCGTTGTGGTGGTGGTGAGTCAAAGACTACCATTTAATGTGATAGGTAAAGGTAAAGGTAAAGGTTCCCCCGCACATGCGTGCTAGTCGTTTCCAACTCTAGGGGCCGGTGCTCATCTCCGTTTCAAAGCCGAAGAGCCAGCGCTTGTCCGAGGACGTCTCCGTGGTCATGTGGCCGGCATGACTAGACACCAAACGCGCACGGAACGCTGTTACCTTCCCACCATAGTGGTCCCTATTTTTCTACTTGCATTTTTACGTGCTTTCGAACTGCTAGGTTGGCAGAAGCTGGGACAAGGAACAGGCGCTCACTCTGCTACGCGGCACTCAGGATTCGACCCGCCAAACTGCCGACCTTCTGATCGACAAGCTCAGCGTCCTAACCCACTGAGCCACCATGTACCTACCTTTAATGTGATAGGTAGTTTTATATCTCTTCATTCTAAGTCATATAGGTGTTAACCTACGAAAGTGTACGGCAGCTTTCCCTTGCCAGCGGTGGGTGGGGGGAGAGAAGGAAACTGATCCTTTCCACACCTAACCAGGGAGCGATAGCAATTTTACCAACCTGCCCAGCTGATTATTAATTATGCTTCCAAGTCCTCTTTGCTGCACTGCAGGAGTTATATATTGCTAGCCTTTTATCTTATCACCTAGGAAAATGTGAGCAAAGCTGAGCAAATCGTTACTCACCAGTGAACTTCAGAGAAGAGCTGGAGGGGAAATGAGAACCTGGGGGGGGGGAAATGGAGCAAAGCCGTGGATCTGCTACCCTGATCTCCTTCGTTCTGGCTGGAGGCATGCTGAGATAAAACCCTCCAGTGCGGAAGATACCAACTTGCAAAGAATGAGTGAAAAGGTCAAGGAAGTGGATGGTAGAGAAGCGGAAGACAGGGAAATAACATTATGAGTGGCGTTTGCGTTGTCGGGTGTGGTGATTCTGCAACCATCTCCTATCAGACTTGGATCGACGACCAGCTCGCTTCCCGAAATCTACAAAACAGTGAAAGGAGCGGTCGTTTCTGTTAAAGGTAACATCGGTGAAGAAATAAGTGGTACATTCTCTTCTTTTCCTTTGCCATTTCATTTCTTTGGCACCCTTTCTCCTTGGTATTTTTATCCATAGGATAGAATAAGCCATCTCTTGTTGAAGAAAATGTGGTAGACAAAGAGAGAGTTCGTTTGGCATAGTGGTTAAGGTGCTGGTCTAGAAACCAGGAGACGGTGAGTTCTAGTCCTGCCTTAGGCATAAATGTTGGCTGGATGACTTTGAGTCAATTATCAGGAGATGGTGAGTTCTAGTCCCATCCTAGGCAAGAATACCAGCTGGGTGACTTTGAGCCAATCTCTCTCTCTCCCTCCCTCTCCCTCTCCTCTCCTCTCCTCTCCTCTCCTCTCCTCTCCTCTCCTCTCCTCTCCTCTCCTCTTCTCTTCTCTTCTCTTCTCTTCTCTTCTCTTCTCTTCTCTTTCCCCAGCCCACTTCACAAGGTTGTTGCTGTTATGGGGAAAATAGGAAGAGGATAAAAAGAATGAAGGTGGAATACAGATAATTGGGGAAAAGCTAGAGAAGGATTCAGCATTCTTCCACAAACCTTTTGCTGCTGTGTACTGCTCTTGTCACCACAGTTCAAGAAAGATAACGTAGCCCCCTGCCTGGATGCTTTCCTTGTGTCGTAGTGGAGGCTTCATCAATGTTCTCAGCAACTATCGGTACGACCTGGATGACTGAGAATCTCCACAGATATTTTTCCATGGCACCGTTTCCATGCCTGAGCTCTGAGCAATGTTCTCCAGTTTTGTCTGTCACACAGCTATGTGTGACAGACAATCCATTTAGAGTATAGATCACTAATAAGTGTACCGATGAGTTCCTTCAAGGTTTGGCATGGGTTTATCTGTCAGTATTAATTTGTCATCTAAGCCAAGTGATAGGCTACGTTTGGGCATGGAGGGGTCAAATGAAGGCTACGTTTGAAAAGGAGAGTAGGAGAGAATCCATTAAAGTTCCAATTGAGCAAGTAATAATTTACTTCTTACCCAAAGATATTTATGAGAGATTGATAGTTCATATCATTTTTTAGGCTCTTTAGAGATTCATGGGTGACTTTTCAGAGCATCTGTCTAATGATATGTTTTAATTAAAATGTTTTTAAGTGTCAAGTGAGCCCCAAATTCATGGCAGCAAAAGAACACAACTTGCAACACGGTCTGTTCAGCCATCTAGCCATCCGTCCACCTGTCCAACCAACCATCCATCCATTATACATGTATGATTTAGATAAACACTAGATAGCTTTCTTGATATTATTGTACTTTAATTCCCATGATTGAGGGAGGTGGGTAGTTGAAGTCCAAGAACTTCTGGAGGCCTCTTCTTTTTTGATCTACAAAGAAAGATAGTATAAAATAACTCCTCACATGAGGCCTTCTCAGATCATAAAATGTGGGCAAACAAGCAATGTTGGTAAGAGACCGAATGGTCTTCTAATGTTCTCTGGCCTTGGCCGGGTTGGAAGTTAAGCAAGGTTTGTGTCCAGTTAATACTTGGATGGGACACATTTGAGTGCAAGTTAGACTGGGAAGTTGGAACAATAAAATGTGGAGGAAAGCAATAATAATTATTCCTTAATTATGAGCCATGATGGTGCAGTGGTTAGAATGCAGTATTGCAGGCTAATTCTGCTGGCTGCTAGCAGTTTGATTCTCATCGGCTCAAGATTGGCTCTTCCATCCTTCCGAGGTCAATAAAATGAGGACCCAGATTGTTGTGGGGGGGGCAATTTGCTGATTCTGTAAACTGCTTAGAGAGGTCTGTAAAGCACTGTGAAGTGGGATATATACTGCCAGCGTCAACACCCCTCCGTCCTGTGCGCTCCCACAGAGAAGGCCTCCTCAGGGTGCCACCGGTCAGAGAATGCCGGCTGGTGGCCCCCAGGGGGAGGGCATTCTCAGTGGGTGCGCCAACCCTCTGGAACTGCTTGCCTACCGAAATCCGGATGGCCCCCGACCTTCGCACCTTCCGGCGCGACTTAAAAACCTAGCTGTTCCAGCAGTCCGGCCTGGCCTGATAGCTCTTGGGGTTTCACTTGTTTTTTACTATTCTTTAACTGTATACTTACCTTGCTCTGTACACCGCCCCGAGTCCCTCGGGAGAAGGGCGGTATATAAAAACAAACAAATAAAAATAAATAAGTTTAAAACAATTTCCATACTGTCCACAAAGTCACCAAGTATTCAACGTGACTCCAAAAAAATCACCTGACTTGACTTTTAACTGTCCAGTGTAAGCAAAACCACTGCCTAAACAAATCGAAGAATATATTGAGAATAACAAGAACACTTTTCAGGGAAGAAAATCTTCTGCCAATTTGAGGAGCCACTGGGCACCTTGTGCGTGTGTGATAGAGAGATGCAAAAATGAAATAGAAGGGACTTATATTTGAGCTTGCAAAACTGACATGGATCAAAATCAGACAATTGCAGCTGATCAGTAAAAGGTTGAACTCTGCCCTCCTTGTTCCTATTAAAAATATTCACTGTGCTATCCACCCAACTGACTTTTTTACAGGACCAATTGAAGCCATTGACCAAGATGTCTATGGAGATTCTCAGTTGTCCAGGTTAAGGAAGAACAAAGAAAGTCTAGTTGCCTCTTGAAAAAAAAACCCTTTGAGACATGGACTAAAGATGTTTTCTTTTGTTAGGCATGTGCTCAGCATCAACAACAATCATATTTCAGTGATGTTTACACTGGCAACTGCCCATGACTTAAATTATGCATAAATGACTAGACAAAAGTTGAGTTGTTTTTTTTTTTGCATGATTCGATTTTTTTCCTCCCCTTTCAGATGAGTGAGGAATCACAGTGCAAGGGATGTACACAGGATGTACATTGCAAGCGGAAGGTCCCGGATCCAGTTGTTTGGCCCTAAAAGTAAAACACCCGAAGCAAGCAACTAGAAATTCAACTGAAAAGAAAGATGGTGCCTGGAAGGACACCAAGATTTGTCAAGCCTTTGGCTCAGTGTGTTTCGCGAAGGCAGGCGGGACGGTTTGCAAACTATGGTTTATGGCTCACCGCATTGTGTGTGAGCTCAGCCGTGGAGGATTGCACAGCTTGGTGAAATGTGCAAAGCTAGCCGGCTGGGATTGTGAAGGTGGGTGAAGCTTGGGTAGACCTACAGATCATCTGATGAAGGACTTGCTAGGTTTCTGAGCTAAAATCAGACTTGAATAATACCCGCTGGCTTATCTGCTAGCGTGAAACTCTTGAGCTTTTGAAAATTAATGGAGAAGGAGGGAGTATCTGTCTGCAGCAGAAGACAACAGAAGAGGCAGGTTCAGCTTCAATGCTTCCACGTTGGAATGACAGCAGTAACATTTATAGAGATCAGCTGCAGCTCTGCAGGTAAGACTCACACTATTTAATGCTTGATGGCTGAAAACCAGGACTGTATCTTTTCACTCCGGGGCTCAAAACCAGCCAGCGCAGATGGATTCCAGTCTGTCTCTGCTTCGACTTTTCTTTTTTTAATCCAACACGATCTCCAGTTGTCAAACAGACACAAGAGTCAAAGGGAACCACAAGCATGTCCATTTCGCTCCTCTTCAGCTTTGTTGTTTCTCTTATAACCCTGGTCATTTCAACCTGAACAAGGAAAAAAAGGAGGCCCAATGTTATAAATAGACGAAACGCATCGCAGGAACGAAGATAAATCAACCTTCAGAGACGTCTGAATTCAACTTACATCCAGCGTTCCGTGAGGCCGTCAATTTCAACGTATGCAAATGGCTGGTAAGTTTCTAACTCAAGTACACTGAGAAATCTAAAGAAACCTCTGGACATTTCTCTGGGGAAGGGGTCTGTCAGAACACCATAATATTGAAGTCACAACCAATACTGCTCACCCAAACTCCTCACTCACCCACTCCAGTCTGAAAACTCTTTGATGTTTGACTTCAATCTGTAGGTGCAGATAATCCTTGACCTGCAACGAGAACTTAGCCCAGAATTTCTGTTGCTGAGCGAAACAGTTAAGCAAATTTTGCCCCGTTTTACAACCTTTCTTGCCCCCGTTGCCAAGTGAGTCATGGCCACAATTGCTAAGTGTCTTCCTCCTTGACTTTGCTTGTTAGGAGGTCGCAAAAGGGGATCACATGACCCCAGGACACTGCAGCCATCATAAATACGTGCCAGTTGCCAAGTGTCGGAATTTTGATTCTGTGACCATGGAGATGCTGTAATACTTGTGGAAAATGGTCGTACATCACTTCTTACAAATGCTTGTAAGTCGAGGGCCACCTGTGTTGCACTATTGATAACTCTGGAACTGTTGAGTCAAAAACAGCACTCCACCCTGGGTGAGATTCACATGCCAAGGGGATGGCTTTGCTTCTGTTTGCATATATTAGTCTGGAAAGGCAGGAAGACTTAAAATAAAAACCAGATCAGACTCATCATTTCGTACTGCAGTGGGAAACGATAGAGAAGGGGTCCCCAACCCCCGATCTGTGTACCAGTACTGGGCCATGGCATGCCAGCAACCGGTCCACACAAACAAGCAAAGCCCCATCCGCAGGATGCAGGCAGCAAAACCACGCACTTCAAAAACCTTTCTCCACAGAACCGGTCCCTGGTGCCCAAAAGGTTGGGGATCTCTGTGATAGAGAACAATGAGATGACTTTCTCACTGTTCTTTTTTCCCCACTTTTTCAGTGAGATGACTGGAAAGATTGCAGAGCAACGAAGATGATTAGGTGGCTAGAGAGTAAAACATATGAAGAATGGTTGAGGCATTGGGTATGTCTAGCCTAACGAAAAGAAGGACTAGGGGAGATATGATAGCAGCGTTCCAGTATTTGAGGGGCTGTCACAAAGATGAGGGAGTCAAGCTATTCTCCAAATCACCTGAAGGCAGGACAAGAAGCAACAGATGGAAACTAATCAAAGAGAGAAGCAACCTAGAACTAAGGAGAAACTTCCTAACAGTGAGAACAATTAACCAGTGGAACGGCTTTTCTCCAGAAGTTGTGGGTGCCTCATCACTGGAGGCTTTCAAGAAGAAGCTGGACAGTCACTTGTCTGAAGTGGTCTCCTGTTCATGCAGGGAGTTGGGCTAGATGACCTCCAAAGTTCTTTCCAACTCTGTAATTCTATGTTCTACGTTCTGGCTTGCAATATTTGCCACTGTTCTGTACCAGCCTACTACCGGCCCTGCAGAAAAGGCAGGGACAACCCCTTTTACAAAACGGCAAGAGGCTGGAACTAAGCCTGCCAAATTTATTAACATAAAACAGAGCAAACAGAGCAAAGAGAGCAAACACGAACCATGAAACAGGAGCTATTCAAATGGTTGCCTTCAGCAAACCAGCCTTCCCACACATTCCCCTTTTAAAGAGTTCAGGGCGTGGCTTCTCTCTGCCTCCTTCTGAGGTGCCCCATTGCCTTCCTCTGTTTACTCCTGATTGACTGCCTTCTGCGTCGGGCGTCCTTGAACAGGGCCAGCTGTGGGTCATCTTCATCCATGCTGTCAGGCTCACACAGCTGGGTCTGCATCGTGACCAGATGGGAGGGGCCTGGCTGAGGGCTCTGCGGAGCCTCAATACTATCCTCAGCAAGGTCTACAACACCCCCCTCCTCCTCCTCTGAATCACCCGACCCAACTGCCGAACCCACAGGCTGACCCTGAATCACAACAGCCTCCTTCCAACAACCGAACGTGGATCTGAGTCTGTAGCGGCATTTATTCATCTCTGTGCCAATGGGTCATAATTACCCCTTGAAAGTGAGGCATTATAGGAAGCAAAGTAGCTGAAAGGCAAGTATATTAATGCAGTTTCAGCTTAAGGAACAGTTTTCCTTAAGGCACTCGGCATTTACGTTTGAAAAGGATGGCGAGCTGTCACAGAAATGTCTAAAGCTTTTTATTTCCAGCTAGTCAAATCGTACTCCAGCATTCAGATACATTTCAAATCTAAATCCAACAGAAAAAAAAGTGGGGGGAATAGATTAAATATTCATTTTGGATATCTTTGGAATGGTCCATGCGAACAATTTCCAAACACATGCATCTAAACAGCGCCAACATGTCTAATTGTTTGTGTCCTGCCATTTATTCTCGACTGACCTTCAAAATAAAAATGTCAGATAGTTTTAAGGGATCCAAAACGCTGGTTGGATGCTAGGGATTGCCACAAAACTTCGTTGAAGCTGGAATTCACTTCCTGTCCTCTCTAATCATCCTTCCATTCCAAAGACACTGGAGAGGGGTCGACCCCAATCCAAACGATCGATCGCTGATTTTAAAATAAATAAGCAAGTCAGTGAGGTGAGAGGACCCTGTTTCCAAGGGACAATTTTTAAAAATAAACCTGAGCGTGTGAAGTTGAAGAGGAAACCATCTGAGCATGCCCCATTTTGTTAAATCACACAGTGAAGTTCAATGGCTCAAAAATGTTTAATGAGAACAGCTTTTCGGAAAAGGGAAGACTTTGGAAATGAGAATTTTAACGAGATGTCCTGCTTTAATGATGGGAAATGTGATTTTCCCCCCCATCCTAAAAAAGAAAGGTATTTCTCTTTCAAATGAGAATCTGTCTCCAAGTTGCTTTTCGTTAGAAAAAAACCCAACAAGAATGTACAGATAATCCTCTACATACAGCAGTTCATTTCGTGACCGTTGAAAGCTAAAACGGAACTGAAAAATGTCATTTACGACCATTTTTCACACTTACGACCGCTGCAGCATCCCCAGGGTCACATGATCAAAAAATCGGATACTTGGCAACTGACTTGTATTTATGACGTTTGCAGTGTTCCCGGAATCACGTCATCCCCTTTTGCGACCTTCGGACAAGCAAAGTCAATGGGGGCAGCCAGATTCACTTAACAACCGTGTTACTGACTTAACAACTGCAGCATTTTACTTAACAACTGTGGCAAGGAGGGTTGTAAAATGGGGGTAAAACTCAATTAGCAACTGTCTCACTTAGCAACAGAAATGTTGGGCTCAATTGCGGTGGTAAGTCAAGGACAACAGCTATCATCATCTGAAGGAACTATGAAGGTTACGACTCTGCCTTTGATGATCTTCTTTTAGTAGAGGTGGGCAAAAGGTTTTAAATGTGAATCCTTTGGGGCTCACAGTAATTCTGCCACATTCTGCACCTTCTGGAATTTCTGATCCGCTTCTTTCTTGCGGATGTATCTTGAGTGCAAAGCCTTCGAATGGAACCGCTTTCAGTTTGAAACCTTTCTGGCAAGGTTAAAAGCGTATTTACAAAATGAACAGAGAGGCTTTCTAAACTTGAGAGGCTTCCCATTGGAAGTATCTTGCGTACCGCAACATTGCAGAGAGCAGGGGGAAGTGCCAATGAAAAGAAAAAAAACGAGAAGAGTTTTCCTTGAATTGAACGTGGCCCAAAGCGATCATAGAATTCAGGGTCATCCAATGAATCTAATTAACAGGAAGTTCAAGAGAGGTGAGACCAAGCCTCCTTCAAAGGCTCAGCCAGGGCCGTCTCTGCCATTCATTAGAAGAGTAGAATAGCTGAGTCATTTAATGGGAGATGGTGTCCCTTTACTTGTTTCATTGTCACCCGAGGTGATTTTCTGCATCATACAATAATATAATTTGCTTAAAGTTGGCTTCCTTGGTCGTCTTTGGGCAACAGAATGTCTCAGTTTGATCCTGCCACTTGCTTAGAAAGCTACAAAACAAAAAAAACTAACATAAATTAACGGAGATTAAGGCAACCCAGGACTTTGATTTTTGAAGCTCTGTGCCATTGAATATTCATTACTAAGGGGCTACTGTTTGCATCCTGCACATGAATAGAAAAATGTGGTTAGCCACTGTTGGAAGAAGGTGTGGGAACTTTATTTTATATCTCTCTCCCTTCCATAGTGACCAACCAGTTGTCTTCAATGAATTGTTCTCCACAACTGAGTCGCTTTGCCCACGTCAAATGGGAATTTGGGAAGCTCTAATTACACTAGATCCAGAGGACCATATTCAGGGGACATGAACTGAATGGAATTTGGATCTCACTTACCAATTTAATGTTAATAGTTTTCGCCCATATTTGCCCTGGTATTCTTACTCAACAAACGTGACCACAATGGCTCAATTATGGGCGTACGTTGAGGACTACCTTTATTTTTATTCAACAAATATGCCTCCAGGAGTTTATGGGACATTATGTGATTCCCAGGGCTTTCATCTGATGAGGGAACACAGAATAGAATCAGGGTTAAAATCCTGATTGATACGAATGTTGGCTTACTTGTCTGCCTCTTTATATCACTCTAAGGCAACTGTTTAAGGTTCAGAGGTAGATGCTCAACAAGATGATTTTTTAACGATACCTTTTTTCACTTGCAACTAAAGATAATGCACACCCAGGAGTGCCAGTCCTCATGTATTACTGGTTTCAGCTTTAAGTACTTCATGGTCAAATTCCAAATCTGCTATTCTGCAGGAAAGGCCAAACAAAATCTTCATAATAACCAAGGAAAAGACAGCTATTTCAGTGTGTAGGCAGCAATCTGAATTATAATACAAGGGCAACAGAGCAGTTGATAGTGCAGTCAGCTTGTGCTTGTACCTATATAATCAAAATAATTGAAGTTCTGACTCGAGAACGATAAAAATAGCAATGTTATAGCAGGAATAAAATGAAAGTCAGTGGCAGGAGAGACAGAACAAGTGGGCCTGAGGGTGACAGACCTGGCCTTGTGACTAGGGAATCTTGTATTTTTAAGATCTGAATCAACTTTCACTGTAGAGGGATTCTACTCTAGAGATTCCTGCTGATTCTTAAATCAGGAGAAACAGTGGCTGGAGTGGATCTGAGAACTGCCTGGAATCTGGTGAATTAGCCAGCAGACAAATCTTTGACATAAAGATTTAAAAAAATCAACGGATTATCAAAAAAAACAACAACCAGACATCTCACAAGATTTTGGCATTCCCACTCCAGATCTTGGATGATTTCAGGTGAGAATCTTGCCACGTCTTGAAGAATTGATGATCTTCTAAGATTAGGCCACCTTCTTTCTTTCTTTTTTGTGTGTGGGTGAAGTCTTTTTTTCAAATGTTGGTGTCCTACAAGTAATATCTAGAGTAAAATGTATATCGTGTGGCCAATCCGTGGTTTATGTGGTAGGTCTCAAAAGCTTTCAGTGATTATATTGGTCTTCATAAGAAACACCTGGAATGCATTGATAAACAGAGCCTGCATCAGTAGCAAAAGTTACATATCATTTAAACTGGAAGAACATAACCCAGCTTAAACCAACTTCAAATGAGAGTTTGACATAGTGTTAATTCATAGACTAGCCAAAGACTAGGGACAGGGATTTTAAGATATTAAGACTGTCATCTGAGCCAGGATCCTGTCTTCAGGAGGTCATGCTTTGAGCAAGAGATGATAATGAGTTTGAGGATGTTGACGTTATACTCATGGCGACTCTATGGGTCCGGTCTCTCCACATCTTCCGATCTTGCACTACTTCTTTGTGTAATGAGTTTAGTCCTCCTCAGATCCGAACTTTTGGGCCATTAGGAAAACAGTATTTACGAAAGACATCCTGAGCAGAGTGAAGGTTCTCCCTCTATAAGAAGCAATCTGCCCAAATGTCTGTGGAGATTCTCAGTCATCCAAGTCATGGTTATCCCAAAGGTCCTTTTTCAAAAGAGAAAGAGAATCTCCACAGACATTTAGCTATGTTCCTTGTGGGTGAACACCCCTCGAATGGTGCAGGAGTATGAAGGTATTTCCATAATACAAATCCTTCCATCCTCCACCGTTTGGTCAGAGCTGAAGAAGGTTCTCTTGGATGAGAAGTGAAACGTCTTCAAGGAAAAAACAAAGTCCAGTTGCCTTTTGAAAAAGCACTTTTGGGACAATCTGCCCAAAGTTATCCCGAAACTTGTATGAACAATTTAACAGTAACAGATTCTCCTAGAAGAGAAAAGCTGATTCATCGGAAAGTGTCAAAGAGACCTGTTAGAAAAGAACAAAGTGGCTTCGGGGACAGATCTGAAGATGAAGCCTCCTTGCCAAGGCCTGCCTGACTGCATGTTGAAAAAAGCCCAGCTTATTAAATTAGCATGAACAAAGCGATTCCCATCAACATGGGCTGGAGTAGCTTCACCTGCCAGCCCCAAACACTGCATCAGATGTGTTTGATGATGAATTCTCATTTCGCGTTAACAAGTCCAGAGTGCCAGACAGCTGGAATCGTCACTCAAAGTGGTTGGCTCTTTTGATGGCATGCAGGGAGGAAGTGATCTTAACAAAATGGGGGGAAATGGCGTAGAATCGACTCATGTCAGTCACAAAATTGCCCCAAAACTGCTTTGCCAAAAAGAAGAGATTTTTTACTTCTGCCAGAGAAATCATCCTGACTGGAGAATTCTGGCTGCAGAAAACTCGTTTGGGAACAGACAATATTTGGAAGGGGACAAACTATTTTTCATGCATCCTTCAGAGGACATAATTGCTGAGGAGCTAAGCAAAACCAAAGGATTCAAAACTAAGCAGGTTTCACTAAGTGACTTGATTGCTAGTTTGGGGTAAAAATCCCAGCTCTGAACTATAGTGAGTGGGTTAAGATAGAGTCTCTTTGGATGTTGAGACTCTAGAAAGAGTGCGGAGAAGAGCAACAAAGATGATTAGGAGGCTGGAGGCTAATACATATGAAGAAGGGTTGCAGGAATATGGCTAGTTTAATGAAAAGAAGGACCAGAGGTGACATAATAGCAACATTCCAATATTTGAGGGGCTGCCACAAAGAAGAGGGGGTCAAGCCATTCTCCAAAGCACTAGAAGGCAGGACAAGAAGCAAAGGCTGGAAATTAATCAAGGAGACAACCAACCTAGAACTAAGGAGAAATTTCCTGACAGAACAATCAGTGGAGGTGATTCGCTTAACAATCACAAACAATCACCTAGAAACTACAGCAATTCACTTAACAAACATGGTTAGAAAAAAAAGGGAGGGGATAAAATCAGGCATGTTTCCAGGGGTGGGATTCAAACATGTGAACAACCAGTTCTCTGTAGTGGATGCCGCTTCCGGAAGTCCATTCTGGGCCTGGGCAACAAAAAAATTAGCTACCAGTTCTGCCGCAGCGGTAAGAACCGGTTGAATCCCACCACTGCAGGTTTCACATAACAACCATCTTGTTTAGCGACAAAAATTCTGGTTCCGGTTGTGGCTGTAAGTCAAGGACCACCTGTCTCTCGATCCTTTATTGTCTTTTCTCCCTGTCGTCGCTTTGCCAGCCTCTCCCCAATCTCTCACACCAGGTGTGATCCTCAGCATGGAAAACCTTTGAGAATCTCAAAGCCTATGCTTCATTTTGCTGATCAGGGTGGGTGTTTTAAGCATCCGAAGATGCCTCCAAGATAATTTAACACAGAGGTCCCCAACCTTTTGTGCACCAGGGACCGGTTCCGTGGAGAGAGGTTTTTCCACGGACCGGAGAGTGCGTGGTTTTGTGTGCTGCCTGCATCCCACAGAGGGGGCTTTGCTTGTTTGTGCAGACCAGTTGCTGGCATGCTGCGGCTCAGTACCGGTCCACAAAACTGTGGGTTGGGGACCCCTGATTTAACACATCCTGCCAACGCTGGAAAGATTGTATTTTCATTCCAATAACAAACTTAGAAAAGAACGCTGGCTCCATAGTATCTTACGGAAGACTTTAAAATAAGCACACAATATGTAATCTGCAGCTGGACCACCATGCGCTAAAGCCTAAACTTTCTCCATGAGTATTGCTGTCTTCAAAATGGAATCCGTCTCCCAAAATAGCACTTTCTGGTGCCAATGCAGGAACCTTTTCAAAGATACCAAGACAGGGGTTGGAATGGAAGCAGAGGACTGGAGTGACTTTTATCTCTCTTTCCTACCCGTGGTAAATATGACACATATACATCATTGTTTGAAAGTATTGAGCTCTATGCTCCATAAGGAGGGTCAACGTGCCCTTAAAATCTTTGCAAGCACAGCCGTGAAAATCAAGGAATTGTTTGGTACTGATTACAGCTGACCCGCTTAGGGAAATGGTTTCCACCCACCCCAACGTTATTTTAAATGGTATTTGTGGCAAATGTCTCTTGACCCTTACCAATTAGCCCGGTCTCAACAGCAAGCTCCTAAGAGAAGCCACATCTCCACGGAAACCAGAAGCAGAATTCCCACAGGTCTAAGACAAGGGGGTGTGCTACCAAGAATGCAGGAAATCATACTTTTGTTTTCCTTTTTTTTTGTCAATTTCAAAGTTGTACACAGAACAGAGCAGAGAATTGTCAGGCAGTCAACCTGTGAGAAGCAAGCCGAATTTGATCTGCGTGGCCATTGAATGCACTCGGAAAATTCCATTATTTCAATCACTTTGCAAAACCGAGATGATGCAAGCTAAGGACCTGGGTTGTCTCAGAAAAATCACTTTGATTCGACATCATCATTTCAGGCACAGATACAAGATGTGAACATGGTCCAAAGTGATTTGTAAGCATTCAATTTGATTTGAATATTTGATTTTCCAATTTGATGGAAACCAATTTGATTTAATTGCTTGGAGACCAAATCTCCAAATCAAATTTTTGCACAGTTCCTTGTATTCATACCAGAACAGGATTAAATAGAGAGGATTCCAAGGCATAAGGACTGGAGTAGGGACCTGTTATTTGATATTTCTAGGATCTGGTATCTGAGGTAACGTCATCCCTCCACTACATAGAACAGATACTTGACCAGCCTAAGTCTTTGCAAAGGTTTATTACTGACACGTGCAATATTGAAGTATGAATAACAGAATAACTGAGTTGGAAAGGGACCTTGGAGGTCTTCTAGCCCAACCCCCTGCTCAAGCAGGAGACCCTATACCAGGGGTGTCAAACTGCCGGCCCGTGGGCCAGATGCATCATGCCAAAACCACACCCACCCCATTGCCAGCAATGGAAAAAAGTTGCGATACGTCACAACACATCACGTGACGTTGCGAGTTTGACACGTGGCTGTCTAGTATCTTCTTAAAAACCTCCAGTGTTGGAGTATTCACAACTTCCAGAGGCAGGTTGTTCCACTGATTAATTGTTCTCACCATCAGGAAATTTCTCCTTAGTTCCAGGTTGCTTCTCTCCTTGACTAATTTCCATCCATTGCTTCTTGTCCTGCCTTCAGGTGCTTTGGAGAATAGCTTGACTTCCTCTTCTTTGGGGCAGCCCCTGAGATATTGGAACACTGCTACCATGCCACCCCTGGTCCTTCTTTTCACTACCAAGTTCCTGTAACTGTTCTTCATATATTTTAGCCTCCAGCCCACTGATCATCTTTGCTGGTCTTCTCTGCTCTCTTTCCAGAGTCTCAACATCTTTTTTATAAAATAGTGACCAAAACTGGAGTCGGTATTCTAAGTGTGGTCTTACTAAGGCTTTGTAATGTTTATGATGATATGGAAGTCCTTCCGTGCCAGTGTTGCCCTTCTCCACATCCTTTCAAACTTTCTGGCCTCCTTCCATACAATCATATTTTAGTATGCTGAGCTTCTGCATCATGGACCAGTCCTGCATAGAGCACTGTCACTGATGTAGAATAAATGCACCCAGAAAAAGAAATGTTATCTCACACAGAGAGGACCATTAGTACTGTACCATCACCACCTGTGTTGTGACCACCTGTAATATCCCTTTACTGCTCCATCTTTCAGGATGCTAAAAAAAATATGTCAGACATAAGTACAGCCATCAATATGGAAGGCAATAGCCTTGTGGTCAGTTAAGCCAGCACTAAAATATCGAATGCTTGGCAAGCATTCAGCTGTGTCATCCTTCCAATAAGTTAGTAAGGATGCTGACGGCTCAAAATGCATTCCAGTTCATTGTAGCCTGATCAAAACCACACGGGCTTAGATCAGAACCGCAACAGTAATAGGGACCCAGTCTGGTCACAAATATAGGTGTCCCAGGATTATGTTGCAGGATCCAATCTGGGTTGGTCTCTGGGACCAGAGATTTAGTTTTCCAAGCTTATGGACACACGCTGGAGCCCATCCTCAGGGAACATCAGGTGAGAGAGGATGGGCTCCAGCATGAATTCAAAAGTTTGGAAGGCTAAATCTCCAGTCCCAGAGACCAACTCAGATTGGACTCTGCACCCTATCATGTGTTTACCATAAACCTCCCGGAGACTGTAGTACTCATTACTGGGCCAACATAACCAAGCAAATGAAATCAAATCCAAGTGCAGGATGTGCTGATGCTCACTGTCACTCATGCCCTCGCCTGGATTACTGGCACATGCTTTATCTGGGCCTATCTTTGAAGAGCCTTTAGAAGCTTTGGTTGCCAATGTGCTTCCAGGCGCTTGTGTGGTGCCGATTGTTCCCTTCATTAAAGGCCTTACGAACAGGGTCCGTAAGATTATCTGGCACACTACTCATCCTCTTCACAACCTGTTTTCCTTGTTACCTTCTGGGAGGAGGGGGCTTCGTGGTATCCGTACCAGAACAACCAGATTCAACCATAGTTTCATTCCATACAGCATTAACCTGGTGAACTCTCAGGCTTCTTCCTTCCGTTATATATTCAAGTTGGACAGTATTTAATACTTTATTGTTATGTATATGTAAGGGTGTGGGTCTATACATATGTTGTATGTAGTATGTTTTAGGTGTTCGTCATGTACATGTTTCACTTTGAGAGCAGGCAACTAAATTTCATTTTTGATGTGCGCCATTGTGCCCACAGTAAAAAATGACAATAAAGATTATCTTAACTTATCTTCAGGGCTTAGGACCAGGCTACCTGAGGGATCATCTCTCCCCAGTTATTTCCACCTGTCCAGTCTGGTCAGGCAGGATGGGCATCCACCAGGAGCCCTGGCATTTGACAGGGCTGAAGGGTTGACTCAGCCTTCCATCCTTCTGAGGTCAGTAAAATGAGGAGCCATATTTGGCGGGGAGAAGGCGATATGCTGACTTTGCAAACCGCTTAGGGAGCACGTAAAACACTATGGGGTGGGATGATAACCCTAAGTGCTAGTGCTAGGGCTTTGGGTCCCATTGTCCAAAAATGCTGGTTAATGAGGCCTAGAAGACGTGGCTTTTCTTTGCTCCAGTGTCCACCTTCTGGAACATTCTCCCTCCAGCGATTAGAATGACCCCCAACTTTGCTGACCATTCATAAGGCCGTAAAGACCTGGTTCTGTGGCCTGGCCTGGTGCCCCAATTGCGTGATTCTGTTCACCCTTGAAATGGGCAGCCATATCAATTGGCTAAATGGCCACGTGACCACGGAGACGTCCTCGGACAAGCGCTGGCTCTTCGGCTTTGAAACAGAGATGAGCAGCGGCCCCGAGAGTCGGAAACGACTAGCACGCATGTGCGGGGGAACCTTTACCTTTATGAATGAATGAATGAATCTTTATTGTCAAAGTACAACTATGTATACATTGAGATTAGCTGAGTATATACACGTAAAAATGCAAGTAGAAAGATAGGGACCACTCCGGTGGGAAGGTAACAGCGTTCCGTGCGCCTTTGGCATCTAGTCATGCCGGCCACATGACCACAGAGACGTCCTCGGACAAGCGCTGGCTGTTCGGCTTTGAAACGGAGATGAGCACCGGCCCCTAGAGTCAGAAACAACTAGCACGCATGTGCGGGGGAACCTTTACCTTTACCTTATTACCTTATTAACAATGGTCATTCACAAAAGGGCAGCTATGGGATAATTAAGGCGCCCCGACATTGGTTAGCAAATCAACACTTTGGTGACATGACTACTGCCTTTTTTTGGTAGCTATAACAACAAGGTTTATTTCAATAAATAAGCAAACAAGAGAGCGATTGTTGCACAGACTCAAACACAGGATTAAAAGCAAGAGAAACAACTCCAGGCAACTGTGAAGCTGAACATTAAAAACACCAACAGTTCTAGAATCGTGGTCCTGTCCGCTAGTTGGGAGAACCCGTCTGAATTTTGCATTCGTAAACTTTCTGAGCCATCCTGAACCACTTGTTCATCATAGATCTTGCTTAAACTATGGGATTCCGGCAATTTGGCAATTTTTAAACAAAAAATGCGAAGAGAAGTTATAAAATGTTGGGAGATAACTTGTAATGGAAACTTCAAAGCAACACAATACAAATTCAAGAGAGGTGCAATAAATTGAGAGGGGCATGGAAGACATGCTCTGTTTGATGGAAGACATTTAGCAGGTTGCGCTGAACAGGAAGATGGCAAGAATAAGGATACCTCGTTATTTCTGTGATGCTGTTACTAAGGTAAAATTCTTTGCATCTGGTACTCTCATCAAAAGCCAAGTTGGATTATTTGTTTTCTCAAACCACAGGGCTCCCAATGCTTTAGAAGCCGAAAAGAAATAATGCTGATTTTTGCTGAGAATGAGACAGTGACTGAAATTCTTCTAGATAAAGAATCACTTAACAGAATAATATGGTTGGAAGGGACCTTGGAGGTCTTCTAGTCCAACCCCCTGCTCAAGTAGGAGAGCCCAGATCATTCTGGACAAATGTCTAACCAATCTCTTTGTAAAAATCTCCAGTGATGAAGCACCCACAACTTCTGGAGGCAAGTTGTTCCACTGATAGATTGTTCTCACTGTCAGGACATTTCTCCTTAGTTCTAGGTTGCTTCTCTCCTTGATTGGCTTCCATCTATTGTTTCTTGCAATGTTTACAAAGCATACCTGGAAACTTTGTTAAGTTCCCCTTAATATATCAATCTTGCCATAACAAAGAAAAACAAGTATTCACACAGAGAGAGGGAGGGAGGGAGAGAAAGAGAGAGGGAGGGAGGGAGAGAGAGGGGGAGGGGGGAGGGAGGGAGAGGAGAGAGAAAAGAGAGAGGTGTAGGGCTTCCCTTTAAAATATTTGCTTCCCTTGAACTTTTATTAACCTCCACTATATTTTCTGCCCTTTCTTTCTTTCTTTCTTTCTTTCTTTCTTTCTTTCTTTCTTTCTTTCTTTCTTTCTTTCTTTCTTTCTTTCTTTTTCTTTCTTTTTTCTATTCTTCCCATTAAGTTCTTCAGATGCATTCAAACCGCTCAGCACTTCCATGTCCTTCTACTGCTCCAAGTGGTTAAGACAAGAAAAGGTTCCCTTTAATATACTCCACTTGTTTTAAACATCCTGGCACCACGCTGGTATTCTGCCGTTTCATATTTTTTCAGCCAGAAGGCTACACACTTCCATTCTGGTGCAGTAGGTTGCTTAATGGTGGACAGAGCAATTGGACAGCTGAATTTAAAAAAAATATTTAACAAGGAGGATTTGCCCTCCAGTAGGGAAGAACTGGATGATATGCATCTAACTCTATTTTTAAAAAAATTATGATTTTAATTTCTAATGCCTCCCGCTTGCCAGCGACTCTGGATGCCTTACAGAATTATTTTTTAAAAAGTTAATAGCATTCCAAAAAAAAATAACAGCAATAAGAGGAAAGAGCCAAACTGCCAAGCTAGGAGTAAGTAGAACTGATTAATCAATTTCGGCTCAAATAGTCCTGGATTTACAACCACAACTTAAATATCATATTTCAGTTGTGGTTGTAAAAAAAATCCCTAGAATAAGAAGACAGAAGTTCCTAATGGACACAATGGGAGAAGGGAAAGAAGTGAGTTGATTGTAACTCCCTCTTTTTAATACATATTTAAACTGATTTGATGACCTTGGTAATTCCTGATATCTGTTCCATCAAATGTGCTAGTCTAAACCATCCCTAATCAACTAAATAAAGACTTCTATGAAAAAAGAAGCATAGAAAATGCCTTGCAGCAGCTTCTTGACATTTTCAAAGAGATGGCCAAATATATATATATCCATATTCATTTATGACTTGAAGCAAAAACTGGAATGCAAAATTCTATATTTAGCTTCACTGTTATTTGCAGTCCTTTTTGAATGTCAAATGCGAGGAAGAGGAGAATGAAAACCATAACATCAAAAAGGTTTACTTCTATTTGACAAGATTCAAGAAATGAACTCAGTAGCATACTATCCTGTGAAATATCTGCTGGAATTTGTAGGTCTAACCTTGAATGTAGTCAAGGTGATGGCCCTCTAGTCATGTATTCAAGAATGATCCCTTTCTATCATGTTAAACTTTACAATTTGGCGACAACACTGGAAAAGATCCAAGAGCCACACCCAAGACCTGGGAGAAGAAATACATCTCAGGGTCTCAGCTTCTGCATTTCTGTCTTACAGTGTTGAGCATTGTTGACCTACTCAACTCATATAGGTGGACCCAGTGGTGGGATTCAGCCAGTATGCACCACTTCGGCAGAACCGGTAGCTAATTTTTTGTTGCCCAGGCCCAGAATGGACTTCTGGAAGCGGCATCCACGCAGAGAACTGGTTGTTCACATATTTGAATCCCACCACTGGGTGGGCCCTATTGTGCCTTGTCTGCCTTATTCTCCTTGAAGAGGCTAGGACCAAGAAACGGATTCAGCTCTACACAGCCTCTCTCTGAATCTTCTTGTGCCAGGTATTTTCCACACTCTCACACTGAAAGTTAATTCATTATAGTTTAATGCTGTGCCAAACCTCCTCTGACCTTTTGCAGTATTTTATATATTGAACAGCTGGCCGTTCTTCTCTTTCCCGCAGGCTAGTGAGGCTGTAAACAGGAAAAAGAAGTGAAATAGCAGCCAATCTAATTACAGAATATTGAAAAGGTCAACCGAGTGCAACAGGGTACTCAGATTTACAGAAAGAGGAAGTCCGTCCCAAGCCCAATGATTAGGAGAGAGAAAAAATCGTTTAGCAGAAATGACAACCTTTTCAAGGGTTGCATAGAGGTTTTTGGTGAGTTTTCTGTACAAATGTTTGTGGATTGGGATGGACCAGAATACAACCCTGCGTGGACCTAAAACAGAGAGCCAGAACACGTGATGGCAGGGCTGAAGGCATTGAAGGCAAATCATAGATTTGGGTATAGTTCCCCTCACCGCAGCCAAAGCTTGACACCAAAAACTGTGATTTTAATGCAGCAGGAGGAAGAGAAATGATTGTATGAAAATCAATCAAAATTATAAACAACCTTTCTCAAAGGGGCTTTTCCGAAAGGCAACTGGTCTTAGTTTCTGAAGAACTGAAGAAGCTTCTTGGATGAGAAGTGAAACGTCTTCAAGGAAAAACAAAGGAAGACCAGTTGCCTTTTGAAAAAGCACTTTCGGGACAACCACGACCCGGGTGGCTGAGAATGTCAACTTTCATTATATTTTATTGTTTTACATTTCGTTATCAATCTTGGGTACGTTGATCTGTATTACACTAATCATTATATTTATCACTTGGGACCTAAGTTAAATCAATGAATACGTGTATCACTTAGGATCTAAGTTAAATGAATCAACACATCTAACAGTTGGGACCTAGGCATGAAGTCAAGTCAGATGGCCTTGAGCCAATCATTCTCTCTCTCATCCCTAAGACAGAGACAAAAGAATCATTTCAAAAAATCTTGCCCCCCAATTGCACATTGACTACCCCAGCTGGTCATCAGGAGTCAAGACTGATTTTAAAGCAAACACACTTACCCATATGCAGATACACAAACACACATGCACACATATCATTGCCCTAGATCTTTTCTCAGTTATTCTTCAAAGATCTAACGGCGTGATGGAAAAATCGCCCTGGAAAGCACATGTCTTCTGAGAATCACTGTCATCCAGTGGATGGATTGCCGGAGTGTTGTGTATCAATAATAAAATACGAAACAGTTCTTCTGTCTCTCTTAATGACCCCTTTTTTTCTCCTACTGAATCCTTTGTCTTCCTTTTATTATTTCTACAGATTTTTTCCAGCTCAGAGCCCTATCAAATAATATATGGGACAAAGACAGGACAGCTGACATCAAATAGTATTTCTTTAAAGATCTTTGGCCTTTCGGATCAATCTGTTGATCCAATCCCATTTTTTTTCCTAAGGAGCTTTCTATTCAAAGCTTTCTATTCACCGGTATTGTGTTGTTGGTCCAGATCAGGGAAGTAGTATATGAAAAACTAGAATAGCCCTTTGATTATTCAGTGAGTTCATCTGCTTTGATATGATTGTAAGACTAATCAATGAATGGACTATCCAACTTTGGTCTTCTTTTTTCCATTTTGGGAGCTAGAAGAAAGTCACATCAATATGAATCATGGTGTGCCCATAACCCACAACAAAATATAGTTGTGTTGTGCTGCTGTCCATACACCCCCACTGCTTGTGAGCTGTGTTTGGTGGTGTTGTCTGGCTGAAATTCCCATCCTCCCCAACATCAAAATCTGCAAGCAAAGCTGTCACCAGCTGCTATACAAATCATGGGTTGGGACCTTGCTTGTGAACTCTAGCCCCATCCAATAATTGTTTTCCTCTAACTCTTCACCACAACCTTGTTGACCTACTCAAGACTGATATTCCTGCCATGACGAGAAATGAATGAAGTTCATCAATGAAGTTCAGAGATAATATGGGGAACTGGGGTTGCGTGGCAGTCCTATGAAACATCTTCCCATGCGTGTCCAGGTGTGCTAGAGATCATGCAACCCGCAATCGTTTGAATGACCAGTAGGGAGGCATCAACGGAAAAGATTCGTCCTACAAATGGCCTGCTGGGAAATCAGTGATTCTGTTACAGATCTCAGTGATCTAAGGCAAAAGCCACTTTCCCAGCAAAGTCTGCCTGAGTGAGTGGGTGAGTTAATCTGAGAAAAAAATAATAAAAGGTTTTTTTTTTGTTTTGTAGATGCAGCCTTTTAATCCTCAAGCAGATGCTGGAAATCACCCAAAGGTTTCTAAAAAGTCTAGGCAGGGTGAATAACGGTCTCCTGGAGAAGATTGATACTGCCATTGCACTCTCTGTGAGAAATACTCTAATGACAATTAAGCACATAATGGAGGAGAAGGAACACCATACAAATTCTCTGGAGCTTTTTCGGAGGGTGGATATTCCTTTTGGTTCATTTCTGTTTGCCGTTAGGCAATTGAAAGGGTTCTTGGGCACCCCTGGAGCTGTTGTATGAAATGGAGGGGTGACAGTGGGTGGATCAAGGTGGAGGAATCTACCATTTGAGACCAGCAGGATCAACAAAATCACCGAGACAGCGATCTGTTGACGGGAACGGACTGCAGTTTTCAGAGAGTGGCCCAAATGTCATTGAGGACAGTTTGACAAGGGGCTGGAATCTTAAAAAAAAGAATTATTGTTCCCTCTTCTTGGGATAAAAGCAAAGTCAGAATTGAAACCATGGATAGAGGCTGTGCGAGAGAGGGAGGAAATGAAAACAATAAGATACTGTAAAACCTCATTTAATTCTCTTTGCCCATCTGTATACATATCGTTTGTTAAGCTAAATCCACTCTACGTAGGAAACCTCACCATCTGGGAAGTTCCTGTCCCTTTTCCCCACCCTCAGACAAGATCTGAAGTCAGCTGTTCATTTTCACCTGCTTTCTGCCTATCTAGTCAGGATTGTCTAAAACAAGGGTGCCAAACTCGCAACATCATGTGACGTGTCGCAACATAGCACAACTTTTTTTCCATTGCTGGCAATAGGGTGGAGGCGGTTTCGCTATGATGCATCCAGCCCATGGGCCAGCAGTTTGACACCCCTGGTCTAAAAAAATATCCTGATGCAGAAAATTCCAGATTGACCTCTTCCTAGGCAAAGGACATAGATCCAAGGCAAGATCCCACCTGAGTAATTGAGGCAGAAAACGCCAAGCTTCTCATCCCCTTGCTATGTCAGGTGGGAAGAATCCCCTTGATTAGTTTCCATCCATTGTTTCTTGCCTTGCCTTCTAGTGCTTTGGAAAATAAGTTGGCCCCTTCTCTTCCTTAGGGCAGCCCCTCAAATAGCAATAGCACTTAGACTTATATACCACTTCACAGTGCTTTACAGCCATCTCTAAGAGGTTTACAGAGTCAGCCTCTTGCCCCCAACAACCTGGGTCCTCATTTTACTGATCCTGGAAGGATGGAAGGCTGAGTCAACCTTGAGCCGGTCAGGATCGAACTCCAGGCAGTGGGCAGAGTTAGCAATAGCACTTAGACTTATATACCGCTTCACAGTGCTTTACAGCCCTCTCTGAGAGGTTTACAGAGTCAGCCTCTTGCCCCCAACAACCTGGGTCCTCATTTTACTGATCTTGGAAGGATGGAAGGCTGAGTCAACCTTGAGCCGGTCAGGATTGAACTGCTATCAGTGGGCAAAATTAGCCCGCAATACTGCATTCTAACCACTGCACCACCAGGGCTCATCTACCTTAGATGATTCTCCATACCTGGAGAACAGCACACTACGAATGACCTCCAATTCTTAGCTAAGTTAAAGATTGCAGCAGTCTCTTAGGTCCCATCCCATCTTGATCTGCCTACCGTTAGGCAAAAGAAGGCTGTAACTCAAGGCAGTAAAGGCTAGAACTGCGCCCTTGGAGGACTCGCAAGCCGTATTTCAATCAAGTTGTCAAAATATGTTAACTTATTTTGTGTTGAGCTCTGTTATTTATAATTAAAAATGATGCCTTTAGATTGATGAGATCTTATCCAAGGATGCAGATGTAACTCAGTCTTACTGCCTCCTTTTGGTATAAGCTTTTTTCCCCCCTTCTTCCTAGGCTTCTTCTGTTAAGGTAATCTTTGCTGATGAATAAGCTCATTACTGAAACATAATTTCTACTAAATCTGTAACAAACAAAAAGTTTGTTCTAAAGGCCACAAGATGCATTCAGCACTCGGAACAAAGCAGCCATCCTTGGCTCATTAATCCTTGTAAGAGAAATTCGAGAGACGAAGGAAACAGAGAAATTTTCCATTATAGGTCTCTGTGCTAATATTTTCTCATCAATCTATTTTAATGATAAAGGGGATAGAGAACAACTCAAGTCATTAACAGCCTTACAATTCCAGCCTTTCCCCCCCACACACACACCCCTCCCAATTCCTACAGGACCTTTTAGCTGTGTGTTTCTTAAAAATAGTTTTGTGAAATAATAGATTCACCTGCTAATCTTCCCAGCCAAAAAAAATCCTCTGAAAAGAGATTTAATCCAGTGGGGGAAAAAGCAGTGCGGAAAGAAACGTGCAGAGAGCTCAGATTCTGTACCAATGCACCAGATGTGGATTTTTTTTAAAAAAAATTTTTTTTAAATAAAATGGCTTTAAAATTCAAAGCCAGCTTTAAAAACTGTTTTGTACATTTTCTGTTTATTTAAGTAAACTGTTTCATTGGTCTTTACTGGGAAAAAATGGAAAGAGGTTGATTGGGGTTTCATATCCCCTACGTGGTACACGTCTTTAGAACAAGTTTCAAGGCAGACATTTTCCAAACAGAGCATTTTTTTTCCTCTTAAATCTGCAATAATCAAGAAAGGAAATCAACACCTAGCTATGGATTCTGGGCTAATCTAGATGGAGATCTTTGCTCTGGGGCGAAAGCAAGGCTTAGTAACTTACTCCTATCTCAACCCAGAAATGAAACTAATACTTCTTGGAATCGTTGCTAAGAAAATGAGATCTGAGATCTGAGAGGTCAGATACACAGGGATTGCGTTGCTCCTTTTGGCATGATCCTCCATAAGTTATTTGCTCCATTTTTTTTCTTTCCTAACAGAAGAAACATAGTTTTGATTTATCTTTTAATTATCATACCCTTCCCACTCCAGGGGAAAATTCAAGGACCCTATTAAGAAAACCAGGGGGTCGAACTGGCAGGGAACAAACTCAGCTTTTATTTAGGATGCATAGGAATCAGCCTTTGTCTGAAAATATTTGGAAATGCTGTAAACAGTACAGAGGTCAGTGCCCAGGGCCAAAGACCAATGGCTGACAGAGGGCTCCTGAAATAATTTTATTTAAAAATAAAGGTAAAGGTTCCCCCACACATGCGTGCTGGTCGTTTCCGACTCTAGGGGCCGGTGCTCATCTCTGTTTCAAAGCCGAAGAGCCAGCGCTTGTCCGAGGACGTCTCCGTGGTCATGTGGCCGGCATAACTAGACGCCAAAGGCGCACGGAACGCTGTTACCTTCCCACCGTAGTGGTCCCTATTTTTCTACTTGCATTTTTACGTGCTTTCGAACTGCTAGGTTGGCAGAAGCTGGGGCCAATAACAGGCGCTCACTCTGTTACGCAGCACTCGGGATTCAACCCGCCAAACTGCCGACCTTCTGATCGACAAGCTCAGCATCCTAACCCACTGAGCCACCGCGTTCCTAATTTTATTTACCAATTCTCATTCAGTTGGATGAAAGGGAATTTGCTTTTCAGCACTGCTTTCAGAGCAGGACATTGTTTGGGGGATTGTTTTTTTAGTAGGACATTTTTTAACTTGTATTAAGCAAAAAGGTGGTCCAAGGCTGCACACCAATTACCCAATGTTCACTGCACAATCAGCTCTTCACCTGTCTTCTAGGCTTCCCACGCTTTGAAGAGGAGAGGACCAAGTCAGCAGCAGCATAGGAATAGCAGTAGCACTTAGACTTACAGACCTACATCCCATGTTTAACTAGATCGCATTTGTGTCCCGCCCCTCCTTCCTCCCGGTATTTCATCCTGGTCTTGCCCATTTGCCACCAGGCAGACCTCCGCAACCCACTCACAGGATAAGACCTGATTGAGGGGTCCTTGGTGCTCTCTGAGCTTGGTTGTTTTCTTGCAGATGTTTCATGACCCAAACTAGGTAACATCATCAGTGCTAGCATTGAAAAGCATCAGACTAGCACTGATGATGTTACCTACTTGGGTCATGAAACGCCTGCAAGAAAACTAGCTCAGAGAGCACAAGGACGTCACAGACCACTACCTCCTCCTCCTCCTCCTCCTCCTCCTCCTCCTCCTCTTTGCACACCCCACTCCATTCCAGCACTGATGATGTTACTTAGTTTGGCAATGAAATGTCTGCAAGAAAGCAACCAGGCTCAGAGAGCCCCAAGGATCCCTCATTTCAATCCCGAGCTACAAACATTCTCCTTTATTAATACCCAGATGTGAGCATTCTTCACATCTAGGAATCTGTTTTTTAAATCATCATTCTGCATAAGGAGCCAGGGAAGTCTCTCGCTTCCCAGGAATGTTATCTCGATATCTGTGTTTGTTCAAGGTTAATGGAATTTTAAACGATGCAAATTATCCCAGGGCTACCAGCCCATTTTGTCTCTCCACCAAAAGCTTCAGGTGCCTTCCAGGAGCCACGTCTTCTTGAAAGCACCCTGGAGAATGACTTAATGTGGGTTAATGCAAGAAGATTTCTGTCTTCTCCTGGGTGGCTATTTGGTGGGGGTGGGGGGAAAGCGAGGCCAAGTTAAACACCTGGGGGGGGAAGGAAGTGATTACAAGTTTAAATTAAGTGCTCATTAATTAGCAGCATCACTAATATAAACAGTGGAAGTGCTGACGATGGGGGAAAGGGGCCAGAGAAGTGAGCGAAGGAGACAGATTGCAAACTTTGTCTGTTAAAACACAAAAAGGAGAGAGGGAGGGCCAGGAGGAGAGGCTGGGGGGAAAAAAACCCAGAATCTTAAATTAGTTTCAAGAGACTGCAGCAGCCCATGAAATTATTTTTGTATACAGAGATTTGCTCCCACTGGGTAGGCAGAAGAGGAATAAGAATGGCTACCCAGAGAAAGTGCAGAGGGGATTAGGACACACCGCTTAAGAAGCAAAGTATGGGGTTTTTCCAAGAGTTCTTTCCTTGAGGTCAACCTCCCTCCTTGTAAGCCCAGAGTCTCTTTGGTGAAGCTGGAGAACTCTTTCTGAAGCTGGACAGCCAAGCACTGCAGGGTCTCTCCTTGTTTTGCCAGAGCTTCCCTCCTATTCAAACTGTCCAGCTTAAGAGAAAGTTCTGCCCGGTCAGCAGAAATGAAATATAAACAAAATCCAAAGGTCACACATGGGGAGACAAACAAGGAATCAAACAGCTGGCTTAGCAAGGCCAACAAACAGACAGCAGCAGATAAACAAACCCTGGTCCGGCAGAGCAGAAGTCTAGAATCCCAAAGCTCTTCAGCTTACGCAGTTTTAGGCTCTTGCTTTGGAGTAGGAAGTTTGGAATTAAAGGCTTTTAACTCATGCTCACAAAGACTTTCCAAAAGCTCAGCTACAGGCAGTTGAAAGAAGCCCGGGGAAGTTTCTTCTCATCAGCAGAAATTGCCTTATGAATAAATCTTTACTCATGAATAAAAGATACGCCTTCCGTTAGCTTTGCCTGGGGTTGTGTCTTCTGCATCCCCAGGGCTGGGTGATGTCTTAGTTGAAGGTCGGCCTTGGGGGGGGGGGCAGGAGGCTGACTTCTCTACCTCCTAAAGGGGAGGGGTCTTCAGAAAGGCGCCTTTAAGAGGGAAGAAGCCTCCAGGGATGCTCCTTGCTGTAATTCAGATTGCGATAAAGGATGCTCAGAAAACGTATTTTGCAAAGTAGTAATGCCCCTGTGTGCTGCCTGCATCTTGCGGATGGGGCTCTGCATGTTTGTGCGGACCGGTTGCTGGCATGCCATGGCCCAGTGCTGGTCCACAGTCTGGCGGTTGGGGACCCCTGTTCTAGTCCATCCAACTGCTGACGGCCAGAGTCCTCATACAAATGATTATTTATTTATTTATTTATTTATTTATTTATTTATATTTAAATTTATATACTGCCCTATTCCCGTAGGACTCAGGGCGGTTTACAGGGAAAATTAAAAGTTAAAATACATCATATACAATTAAAAACGATTAAAACTAAGATTAAATTAATCCCTGAACTTAACTAAAACCCCATTAATTAAACAATTAAAACCCCTCAGTCTGGGCCAGACAACTCAAAAAACCAAGTTTTCAAGTCCCTACAAAATGAGCGAAGGTCGGGGGCTGTCCTAAGTTCCGTGGGAAGCTGGTTCCAAAGGGCCGGCGCGCCCACAGAGAACGCCCTTCCCCTGGGAATAACCCGCCGGCATTCCTTAACCAGCGGTACCCTGGGAGAGAAAGAGAGTGGGGTTATGCAGATTAGGTGGGAGACACTTAAAGCACCTGATGCATTGATCATTGCAATGTATTACAAAGCCATTGTGTTTTTTGAGATCTTTGGAGATTGCTGAACTGACACGTGTAAACTAAAAAAAAAAGGTTTCAGACCATATCAGAGCAAAATGTTTGGAACAACCCAACCTGAGCTTCCCTCTTTTAACGTGTTGTCTTCTCCCACAAATTGATCCCTTGACTTTTGCTTTTAGGAGCTTTCGCTTTTAGAACCAATCCTGATTTTTTTTCCCCCAAAGTCACTGGGAGTTTGGCAGCATGTAAAATTGAACGAATTATTGTTAGCCACACCGTCAGCCAGATACTGGATTTGGCATTTTTATCCACCTATCGAGTCCTTCCCAAAGACCTGGGATAGGCAGATTTCATTTGGTAGCGTTAAAGGTATCATCACAGGCTGTCAGCTGTTTCATGTAAAGCTGCCTTTGGCAATTGACCGATGGGGATTCTGTCAATACCGGTGATATTCAAGTGGTGCTTCAGTCGTTTTGTGGTTGCACCCAAAGTGCCTGTTGGTCCTACATTCGCTTTTTTTTTTAAACCACAATTGTTCTTCTGTTTGTATTTTGTGATTTTCTCCAGTTCTTTCTCTTCTATTCTGCTGTCTCCAGGTACTGCCACCTCCACTATCCAGGCTTTTTTTTGTCTTTCTTATCAACAATGGTTAAGTCTGGGTTGTTATTATTATTATGCAAACATGGCTATGCATTTCAGCAGGAAAAGTCTTTTTGACCTATTTTATCCTACATCATTCCCATTTGTAATGCAAGGCAAAGCTTCCTTGTAGAAAAGGCTCATGAATTACTTCATGGAACCTATCGATCCAGGGAGAACATTGCATAAAAACAGATTTAGGTCATAGGAGAGAATTCTTCTATCTGTCTAAGAACCCTTGATTAATTAGCTATTTATCTTTCAGAGAGAGGAGGAGATCTCTAAATTATAATTGCGGGCAAAGGCCAATCAATAACCCCTAACAATGGGTACACTAAAGTATTCTCTGTTTACTCCAATTCTTCACCTCTGATTTAAGGAATGGTGGCCATGAGCTTACCTGGTAGGGGACATGGGTGTCTGAAATCCTCTCTATTCTTAGCCTAGGGCACGCTAGGCATGTACCCTAGTTTGCCTTCAGAAGTTTTATTTATTTTATTTTATTTTAATTCCATTTATATCCCGCCCTTCTCCGAAGACTCAGGGCGGCTTACAAGCTTAGCAGTAGCCTTCATTCTATGTATATGCCTGCTTGTTAGGGCTTTCACACAAACCCCAAGCGGCATTATTACAAAGTCAGCTTATTGCCCCCAACAATCTGGGTCCTCATTTTACCTACCTCGGAAGGATGGAAGGCTGAGTCAACCTTGAGCCTTCCATCCTTCCGAGGTTGTGGGTGCTCCAACACGATAGTCTTTTAAGAAGAGACTGGACAGCCATCTATCTGCAATGGTCTCCTGCTTGAACAGGGGCATGGACTGGATGACCTCCAATTATACATGCCTACATTATTTTCCACTCCTTTCTAAAATGTAAAAAGTGCATCCTTTGGTCTGCAGAGGTACAGTATATCCTATCCCCTGTCTATATTTCCTGGTAATATACATGGGGAAACTCCCATGGGGGGGGGGGAAACCCACTTAGGGTTAGGGTTAGGTCTCCATGAATTCGGAGAGCAAGATGGACATCGCCAATGGATTTGTAGCCCATCAGTATGCTTAGGAGGGCATTCACTTTTCGAGCCTGCTCTATCTATGTTTCCTGGTAAAATGCATGGGAAAATCCCATTGGGGGTAAAACCCACTTAGGGTTAGGATTAGTTTTCCATGAATTTGGAGAACAATATGAATGTCTCCAATGGATTCATAACTAAAGGGTATGCTTAGGAGGGTGCTGACTTTTCTACCTACCCTTTTCTATGTTTCCTGGTATAATATATGGGAAATTCACATTGGGGAGGGGGCAAATCCACTTAGTGTTAGTGTTCCGGTGTAACCTGGGTTAAAGGTTAAGGTGAGGGTTAATATTGGGATTTAGATTAGATTTGGGGTTAGGGTTAGTATTCAGGTTGAGGTTAGGGTTAGGGTTAGGAATAGGGTTAGGGTCAACCAAGCTGCCCGTAGCTCCACAATTCATGTCGTCATTGTTTACTCTATGTGTTGCAACAGATTTTAACTTTATTCTGAATCACAAGCTGTCTTCAACATCGTAGCAGGAGGCAGCAAATTAGTTGAATGCGAGAAGCATCCTGAGGAACACAACTATGCCAACAAATCTCACCAAAGAGAAGAGCAATTAATTGAAGCAAGCCTGTGGAGAAAGGGAGGAGGGAGGAACGAAATGGATCATCAACTGCAGAATATGAACTGTGAGGTGAGATGAGGTGTGATTGTGGCTCTGGAGAGAGAGAAAAAGAAACAGGGAAAGAAATTGCTCCACAAATCTGGTTGAATAGCCAAAGAAGAAGAAAATTGAAAGAAGACAATGAACTGTGGGGAAAGATAAAGGTGAGAGTCTGTGAAAACCCAGAAGCCTTTACTTCAAAGGAAACATCTCTTTGACTGCGCATCCCAAAGGGAGGGCGGGGGGAAAAAACCCTGCAGAGCAGAGCAGGAGGGGGTGATGAGACGACAACAGATGTTCTCCTTCCCAGCTGCAAATGACACAGTTCATGCGCTCATACAAACAATGCACAGGAATCTTCTGAAGAAAGCACATACGCATTCCCCCAACACAGCTGCTTTTTTCTTTCTAGCCGAGTTAGGCCACATTTATCACCGAGAATGCATGTTGGCATTGCCGGGTTTGAGCATGAGGAATTATAGACTTTTAAGCCAAGCAATTGCTTACAGCATGCAGCTGTAGATCAAACAAAGCAGGGGGCTGAGGTATTTTAAGAGAAAAGTCACTGGGATGGGATGTGAGCCTTGGATGAACGCCATCGATCAAAAATCAAGCTGGTGTTACACATCATCAGAGCGTTCCCCTTCAAGGAGACCAAGAACAAAGAATATTAAGCATTTCAATACTTAAAAGAAAAACTCCTCTTCCTGAAGCAAATTGAGAACTACTTTAATCTAGTGCTGAAGGCACCAGGCTAGAAACCGGAAGATGGTGTGTTCTAGTCCTACTTTAGCCAAAAAAGCCAGTTGGGTGACTTTGGGCCAATCACCAAGAGATGGTGAGTTCTAGTCCTGCCTTATGTATGAAAGCCATCTGGATGTCTTGGGACCAATCACCAGGAGATGGTGAGTTCTAGACCTGCCTTAGGCATGAAATCCCTTTGGATGCCTTGGGGCCAGTCCCTCTCTCTCAGCCCATCCCACCTCACAGGGCTGTTGTTGTGGGGAAAACAGGAAGACAACTTCCATGTAGCAATCAACTTTGTACTAAGATGAGATGCTGTTCAGCTGGTAAAAAATAACATAAATCAGTCTGTCTTTCTTTGTACTTAAGCAAAAAAGAAAGAGAGAAAGAAAGAAAGAAAGAAAGAAAGAAAGAAAGAAAGAAAGAAAGAAAGAAAGAAAGAAAGAAAGAAAGAAAGAAGAAAGAAAGAAAAAAAGAAAGAAAGAAAGGAACAAAAGAGAGCAACACAAATATAGGGTGAACTATTTTTATTTTATTTTATTTTAATCCCATTTATATCCCGCCCTTCTCCGAAGACTCAGGGCGGCTTACAATTTAAAGCACAAATCACTGTGCTTAGCAATAATAGGGTGAACTAAGCAAGAAATGCTATGTGACCAAAGAACATTTACTAGCAGCACACATTGAGAGAGAGAGAGAGAGAGAGAGAAACAGTGAAGGATGAAAAAAGGCTAGGAACAGAAAGAGAAGACGGTAAAATAATTCAAGCATTAAATGAAATGCTTAAATGTTTACAATAAAGATGAGTGAAAATACGGCATGCCGTGTGGGTTGCATGAGCCTGTCACACAGAATTAGAAGGGTTTAAAAGAATGAGAGAAACAGATAGCAATATAAGGAAATGTTTACCATTAGAAAGGCGTGAACTCAGCTGAGTCTTCATATCCATTTCCAAAAGTTGGTCCTCTAGGCTGGGCATACAATGGCTCACTCTGTCTCAATTTGATATGCCTCAAATTTCAATGAGAATTCTATAAATTGTAGCACCAACCCTCTAGAGAAGAGCAGGCAATGCTAAGGGGCAGAGTTAAATGTGTCAGCAGCTTAGAGTCATTACGTTGCCACAAACGCTCCAAGTCCTTCTTTAATTTCCTTGACTCTTATCTTGGGCCAATTTAGTGCTGACTGTTAGTTGTGGAACATTTAAAATCAAATTAGCTTTCTGGAGAGGAGGAGGAGGAGAGCTGTTGGGTCCTTAGTGCTCTCTGAGCTTGGTTTTCTTGCAGACATTTCATTACCCAGCTAGGTAACATCATCAGTGCTAGAGTGAGCTTTCTGGAGAGGAGGAGGAGGAGGAGGAGGAGGAGGAGGAGGAGGAGGAGGAGGGGAGGAGGAGGTAGAGGAGGAGGAGGAGAACAACTGTGGGGTCCTTGGTGCTCTCTGAGGTTGCTTGTTTTCTTGCAGACGTTTCATTACCCAGCTAGGTAACATCATCAGTGCTAGAGTGAGCTTTCTGGAGAGGAGGAGGAGGAGGAGGAGGAGGAGGAGGAGGAGGAGGAGGAGGAGGAGGAGGAGGAGGAGGAGGAGGAGGAGAACTGTGGGGTCCTTGGTGCTCTCTGAGGTTGCATGTTTTCTTGCAGACATTTCATTACCCAGTTAGGTAACATCATCAGTGCTAGCCACCTCTGTTCCATCTTCTAACTTTGCCTCAGTCTGCCTCATGATAAGGCTGCCAGATGAGCTCTTTTAAGGATGACACCTTGTTTTATTCGCCTAACTGAGAGGTCTTTCAAAAAGTTGTTTAAAACATCCAGACTCCACAATAATTCTCATAAAGCTGGGGTTCCAAGGCCAGATAAATATTTGTTTCTCCCATCACAAGCTATTTATGTCAAATAGGATCCTTTGCACTGAAGATTATCATTACGTTTGATTATGCCTAGCAGCAGATTTGCAGTTTAGTATTCCAGTCATAGCTGTACAGGCTGCAACTGTGCCAGTCCTTGTCTCTTTCCTGGATCTATCCTTAAAGAAGAATTTTCCTCCACTGTGGACTACCAAAATCAAAACATAGCCCTAAAATTGGCAAACTTGGCAAGGAGGCAAGTTTGAGGCCAGCTCTTCTTTCTCTGCATTAACCCATTGTGTATGATATGAAGAGGCTTTCCAGCAGAATGTATGTTGAATGTGGCCAGCTTACTTTGAAAGAAATCCCACAAAAGGGAAGCTCATTTATCTAAGGCAAGTTGTACAGTATCGTCCCAGGGATGTGGCACACAACAATTGCTTAGAAACATAGAAAGGAAGACATCTGGGCAAAATAACTCCACCATCTGCCCTACTAAACATTTATTGTTCTACCATCTGTTGGCATTCGGAGTGGGGGGGTGGAGTGTCAAAGGTTCTATAGATTTATTGTGAGTCTTGGAGATGAGATTATGACTAGCTCAAGAGCTCTTGTCTTTCACTAAGCCCATCTTCCTGTTTGGTCCTTAAATCTTGCAATCTAGGCAAATTCCTAACAACTGTTCACCCAGTGTGTTCTACCTTTGGGCCAACACTTATCAAATTCAACAAGATGTCTGCCCCTAACCCCGCTTAATTTTTTTAAATTATTCTCACTGCAATTATACCATTGAATAACCCAACTTCATATCATGATCATCATGGGTCAATCAGAAAGAGATACATAGATGCTATTGCTCAGCTGCTCCTCTGTAATGCAATTGCTATGCCTCTTTTCTTCTTCTCTATCCCATATATATATATATATATATATATACACATACACATACACATACACATACACATATATGGTAAAGGTAAAGGTTCCCCCACACATGCGTGCTAGTCGTTTCCGACTCTAGGGGCCGGTGGTCATCTCTGTTTCAAAGCCGAAGAGCCAGCGCTTGTCCGAGGACGTCTCCATGGTCATGTGGCCGGCATGACTAGACGCCAAAGGCGCACGGAACGCTGTTACCTTCCCACTGTAGTGGTCCCTATTTTTCTACTTGCATTTTTACGTGCTTTCGAACTGCTAGGTTGGCAGAAGCTGGGACGAGTAACAGGCGCTCACTCTGCTACGCGGCACTTGGGATTCGACCCGCCAAACTGCCAACCATCTGATCGACAAGCTCAGTGTCCTAACCCACTGAGCCACTGCGTCCCTATTATATATCTCCAGATCCAGATCCAGAGCAAGAAGAAAGAGAAAGCAACTAAGACCATCTCCAGATTTCCAGGGTTAGACTACCTGTTACACAGGTTTGATCTAACCTTTCAGGTTGGATCTTTAAAGCTTCCCACTATAAACCTTTTATCTCTCTTCTTCATCCATTGGGTACATGGGAAGGTAGACAAAGTCTCTGCAGAAATATCAGGATTTCTACAGAGGAGTGCAGTGGTAGCCAGGCTGGAGATGGAAACAGGAGTTGTCCCATGGATGAAGGGTAGTTGATAGCATGCAGCATCAAGTAGCTGCTCAAATTATCTTACAAGACCTGTCTTGTAAGGAGGACTTGTCAGATTCAGGTAATAAGCTCATAAATAGCTAAAGTTAGCAACTTTATTGCCTTCTACATATATTACAAGAATTTCTCCAGACTGCTTGCCTTCTCCTGGGAATGACCCGATAAGGCTTCATGGATCTTGGGGGAAAGTCAAGTTATGCCACTTACAGCTGCACAATGATTCCAAGCTAGATCCCTGCTTGACTTCTCCTTCCAGCCTAGCTGGAAGTTTCCTAACATGACCTCAGAGACTCTGATATATCAGGGTTAGACTACCTGTTACACAGGTTTGTTTTTATTATTTTGCTCCAAGATTAGGATTACCATCTTTTTTCTTCACCTCCATGCCAAGAACCCAACTTCCATGCCAAGAACCCAACTTCCATGCCAATTAGGGCTGGAAAAGAGAAGACTTTTGGCACCCCAGCTATCTCTTTCCAATACTTTACAATAACCCAAGAAGACTGTCTTACTTTTTCTAGCAGTAGGTTAGACTAATCGAAATGGTTTGTCTTTATATATGCATATATGCAAACCGAACATCTACTTGCAAATGTCTCACTGCTTCGCCAAGACAAATGACTCCTAATGCTTATTTTGCTTGTTATGAAATGAAGTGTGGGAACAGGGTTTAGACATTTCTACTTGCTAAACTTTTTTATAAAAGTAAATGTTCAAGCAAGGGTCTGGTCTGCTCTTGGGCTTTTTAAATGAGAAATAAAAATAGTAAATCATTTGTGATGCTATGTACATTTTGATCAGGATGCTTCCAACAGCAAATTGCGTATTAATTTTCCAGCCAATTGCCAACACGCACCTATTTCTCCAGGCAATAACTATCATTTTACTCCTTTCCTCCTCACCTGCCCACATCATTGCATTAGGCAACACCTGAGCAAAATAGGAAGCATTTATATGCACAAATCTTTCCTTCCCTATCCAAATGAACTCCTGCAGCTTTTAAATCTCATTTTCTGCAAATGTTCCAAAACATGTATATTTAAGAAGGTACTTATCTCCCCGTACCATAAGTAAGCATGCTGTTTGACAGATAAAACTTTTCTAAGAGGATTTGACAATCTTTACATTTTGGTCTTCGGCAAAATAGAAGTGTCACCAAAGTTTGTTGTAATGTTGCAGGGAAATAAGTCAACATTATCATAGTTACATCCCATTACGGAATTGAGAAGCCCTAATAGATGGGCCAGAATACAAAGTCCATGTAATTTTATTCAATTTTTTTGGGTACAGAAATAATTACAATTACATATGGGTTCACATTCCTAGCTGTAACTCTCCAGATGTTTTTAAGATTTTTTCCTGAAATTGTTCCTGATTTCAGAAACAACTTTTAGAGGACCCCGTTCAAGGTTTTCAGAGACCAGAACACAACTCAGAATTGGGGAATTGTGTTTCTGGGGCTTTGATGATGATGATGATGATTTACAAAAATCAGGATCTGTTGATCTTCTGTTCTTGTGAGAAGAATCTTGACTCGTACATCACTGCAGGCATCTTTAATCATGTGGAAGATAGCTTCCCACAGTTTTTACAGAAAGAGACATGTAAAAATAGGCATTTGTTTTTTTTCTGAGGAAAAAAAAGTGGTTCAATTCCTTCTTTTCCAAAGAAAATTGTACAACAGAAATACTCTTCTGTGATCTGAAGCGCAGAAAAGATATGGCAACAGCAGGCTGTCTAGACAGTGATGCCCAAGCAAAACAGCAGGAATGGATGGTTTTGCTTCTCTAAAAGAAAAATCCAATTTTTGCAACCTACCTCTTTTACTCAATCTTCAGTACAAAAAGAAAATCAAGAGGGCGAAGAAGTTTAGCGTTGCTGATTTCCCACAAAACAGATTTTCAACAACATAACTGTCCTTTATGATTTCAGAAGCTAGAACAGTGGTCATTCCAGCACACAAGGACACTGTCCTTATCCAGTTGACGTTCTAGATCAGGGATCTTCAAACTTGGCCCTTTTATGACTTGTGGGCTTCAACTCCCAGAGTTCCTCAGCCAGCGTGCCTGTTGCCAAAAAATTATAGAAACTCTGGAAAAGTTGCATAGTACTTTCAGCACAGCTTTAGAGAATGTTCATAAATTAGGTTAGTGAGCTATTATTTCATTTAATCCAGTAAACATTCCTTTTTTTAAAAAAAAAGTGCATATCGGGTTTATTCACAATAATAACAAAACTATATAATTATTCACAGCATGGAAAATTGCTTTCAAAAAAAACCTGGGTGAGTTATGTTAAAAACTTGCCCCATTAGGGGAAATTGTGTACAAAAAGTTTTATGCTATAAATCAGACTACAAATGTAGCTTTTTTTTCTCATTAAAAAGAAAAAAAGACAGTAAAATGAAAATAATGAAAAGGTTGCTGCTATGGAAGGGTGGAAGAGAGAGAGAGAGGGAGAGATTTTGTCCCTTTGGGTTCCTGAATGAAAGCCAAGATATAAATTTAATAAATAAATGTATCTATTTCTCAATGACACTATATTTGATTTGAGGATCTTGCATTGTATAGGCACAACTTTTAAAAATCTATAATTTCCCATTGATGTAGTATTATTGGCCATCCGAGGAAGATTTTTATCCTGGCGCGGCTTGGGGTCAGGAAGTAAAAGCCATTTTCCTCCTTTGACGTTGGATGAAACCATTCATTTCTTACTGCTAATCCCCCTCAAGAATCGGTTGGGTAAGACTCAGTGAAAACTTTTTTTTTTGACGCTTCAAAGGATCCTTAGCAAACCTGGGCTGTATGCCAAGCTTGTAATCAAAGTAAAAAAAACCAGATTATTGTTCACATAGTTGCAGGGTTCACAATAAGAGTTCTGTGGAATTCAGCTACCAAAGACTGAGGTACAAATTTTGAAAAATGCGAGCCTGTTCAGTGTTCGGTTTGAATTTATAACCCTTCCTAAAAGGAACAAACAATCATTAATCCATGTAACTTGGATCTGATCTTCCTTTGTTCCTTCCTTTGTGCCTTTCAGGGCCAAAGGAAGTGTGAACGTGTTCCTTGAAAAGCTTCCTGCATCATGATTCCAAGTGAAGCAATGGTTACATCTGGAGCCTTCAGGAGCAGCTCTTTGCAAAGCTGTTTGCGCCCCCCCCAAACTAAAAAAACAACACAGGTATCCCACAAAAGTGCTTTTTCAAAAGGCAACTGGACTTTGTTTTTCCTTGAAGACGTTTTGGTTCTCTTCTGAAGTCAGAACTGAAGGAGCTTCTTGAATGAGAAACGAAACGTCTTCAAGGAAAAACAAAATCCAGCTGCCTTTTGAAAAAGCACCTTTGGGACAACCCTGATCTGGATGACTGAGAATCTCAACAGACATTAAAAAAAACACCAGGTACAAACTCCTCTTCAAAGGTCTGGGGAGATAAAAGGTATGTAAGATCTCTACATGGTTAAAGAACAGGAAAAGTAGAGCAGTTGGGAATTAATAATAATAGTAATGATGATGATGATGATGATGATGATGATGATGATGATGATGATGATGATGATGATGATGGAAGAGACCTTGGAGGTCATCTAGTCCAACCCCCTGCTCAGTCAGGAAACCCTGCACCAATTATGTACCAAGAATTACATACCATGAACAGAGGAGAAGATTCACATAACTTGCTAAATGCTAGACTAAGTATGGAGGAGAGAAGTTGAGATTGTAATTTGTATTTTGGAAAAGCAGATGCAACCAGGTTAAAATGCTTCCTCCCCTTAGGCATTCAGACATTCATTCGTGCATTGTAATCCTCTGGATTTTTGCAATTCAGACCTAGTAGCCTAAACGTAATCCACTAACCATTCACCCAACAGATTTCCACCATATCTGGGACAATCCTAAACTATTCATTTGCATTAACACTCTTGGCCAGTTTTAACTTTGACGCGCACCAAAAGAGATTCAGACCGATGCAGGGATTCAAATCTTTTGATCAGCTCATGGTTCAATGTATTGTGTAATTCAGCTTAAACCCCTACAAACACAAGCCCATTACCTGTGGAATGGCTGCCTCTGAATGCAGCTGCCAATTTTTATCCCGGCTCTCAAATCAACTCCTATTGAAGGCAAACAAATGAAAGTGGAAAAGTGGAGCAGATGTATACAAATAAACAGTTCTTCTACTCTATAATCTAGCTCAGCAAAGTATTTATAGAGAGCTTTGTAACCGCAGTCTACTGAATGCATAAACAAGAGCTTTTGAAGCATCCTTCACTAAGATATCTGGGAACGGAATAGCAATTCTCTCTCGAATTATCATTACTGGGACAAGAATTTCTCTTAACTTTATCACAATGTGTAGCAAAGAGCTGCATAAACTCGACTGAGGTATTATCACTTTATCACCCCACACCAGGCTGGGGACAGATACTCCCAGAGAAAATCTTAGCTACAGTGATCGCTAAAAGTCAACAATGACTTTATGGCACATAATCAATTAATCAATCACCATATCTTGGCTGGAAAGCTCCAGATGGCTACTAAATGTCAATTAAGGGGGAGAGTTTTCTGTTTTTTCCACCACCACCCCCAACCATCTCATGGTGATTTGGAATTCCTCAGAATAACAGTTGGAAGGGACCTTGGAAGTCTTCTAGTCCAACCACAAGCTCAAGAGACTCGATACCATTGGGTATCCAGTCCCTTCTTAAAAGCGTCCAGTGTTCAAATTCTGAAGGCAGGTTGTTCCACTGGTTAATTGTCCTCACTGTCAGGAAATTTCTCCTTAGTTCTAGGTTGCTTCTCTCCTTGACTAGTTTCCAGCCGTTGCTTCTTGTCCTGCTTTCAGGTGCTTTGGAGAATAGCTTGACTCCTTTTTCTTTGTGGCAGCCCCTGAGATATTGGAACACTGCTATCATGTCCCCCCTCATCCTTCTCTTCATTAAACTAGACATACCCAATTCCAGCAACCGTTCCTTGTATGTTTTAGCCTCCAATCCCCTGATCAACTTTGTTGCTCTTCTCTGCACTCTTTCCGGAGTCTCAACATCTTTTTTTTTATATATGGTGGCGATCAAAATTGGATGCGCTACTCCAAGGCATTATAAAGTGGTAGCAGTATCATTTCTCGTGATCTTGATTCTGTCCCTCCGTTAAGGCCCCTCTGCTAACCCTAGCCACTTCCGAATAAACTTCAGTTTGTCCATCAACCTTTTTCATCCTAAAACCGTTGGCCCTAAAGCAAAGATGTGAAAGGATCTCTGTTCTGCGCCAGTAAGCTACCTTATCAGACAGGATTGAGGGAAGAGCCCAGGAGACTGAATTATCACTCAGCTCAATTTTTGTTTGCAAGGATCAAAAGAAAGGTTAAGCAGTGGAAAAATAATGCTAAGTCTTGTAAATACTTCTGCAGCTTAACTCATTTTGGTGGGGGTTTAAACCCACCCACCCACCCACCCCGCCTCATGCCAAACGCTGCCGAAGGAGCTCTAAAATCCTCCTTTGAGGAAAGCAAATAAAATTAACTGGGCCATGACAAGCCTGGGAAAATACAGCACCCTTGGTAAGATATTAGAATCTGGAGAGACAGAGGAGGTAAGCCCTGCCTGGATAGATCAAACAATAATAATCACATGGATCATTGATATGACATTTTGAGGGATTGGAAGGCCTTCACGCCTATTGTTCTAGCAAGGCTCGGGAAAACTAATGTTCTATGGCTGTTAGGTGCAAGGATCTAACAGGGTAGTTTGATGTGACCAGTTTGGACCTGCAGTTTGAGAAATGGAGAAGAAAGGGCGTATGAAACTCTTAATCCATTTTCCATTCTAATCACCTATGTTCTCTGGTACACTGCATCATATGGTCCCTTAACAGAGTATATTATGAGACTAGCAATAAACCTTAGACCAGGGGTAGGCAACCTCGGCTCTTTTATGACTCATGGACTTCAACTCCCAGAATTCCTGAGCCAGCCAGGACTCAGCTTGGAAACCTCTCCCTTTCCCCTCAACATGGCTGGCTCAGGAATTCTGGGAGTTGAAGTCCATGAGTCACAAAGTGGCCTAAGCCTAGGCCAGGGGTAGGCAACCTTGGCTCTTTTATGACTCATGGACTTCAACTCCCAGAATTCCTGAGCCAGCCACGCTGGGAGTTGAAGTCCATGAATCATAAAAGAGCCAATTTTGCCTACCCCTGCCTTAGACTAACCCAAACCCAACTGAATCCCCATACAGAATGTTGTTGTTGTTGTTGTTGTTGTTGTTATTCAACTATATTGGGGAAAAGTTTCAGGGTATTTGTTTGTCCTCATCTCAATTTCCTTGACACAAACCCCTATACTCTCTGGACATCGAAGCTGAAGCGAGAAGGCGATGCAGCATTGATTTAATTCAGCTATGCGCTCTTATTGATGTCAAAACAACTTCAAAGGCAGTAGGAGAATGTAGAATTAAAAGCATCCATCATGCATGTTAGCATACAGCAGTGTCCGGAGAGCTTCCTGGAAGCCAAGGACCAACTTCACGATGAGCTTTAAAAATTGCAGTTTAATTTGTATCGGCTGGAGAGGGAATGAATGAAGGACAGAGGGGTGCTGAAGACTATTGTCACTGAAAGGAAATTTTAATGGTCTTTTCCATTTCTCTGCAGCAGGGTTCCCGTTTGTCAGAGGAATATTAATGTCCCATTGGAGAATCTCTTAGGCAATGCCAAATTTTATTAAAGTGAAAGCGCTAAGCAGTCAGACTGAAGGATGGAGAGTAGTATACACAGTTGCAACGTCACAAAGACTTCTTCAATCAGAGGTTCATTTCAGAAGAAACCTAGGGCTTCTCTCTCCCTTCCCCCCTCCCTAACAGTAGATATTGGTAGCAGTTTCCATTCAAAATTACATGTAGGCTGGTGAATGTGATGCCCTTATGGTTTTAGATAATAAAAATAAACCATTTCTTCATCAGACACCAGTTTTGGTGAGCCTTCTCTGATTCTGTCTTGAGACACACATTTGTAGGTTTCCAAAGCCTTGCAGATTATGGAAACTTTTGCTGTTCTGAAGCAGATTTTTGGACCATGCAGAAAAGTTATAAAGTTTTTTTCCCCTCCTCTCTCCAATGAGGGTGGATTCTTCTCCTTCTCCTCCTCCTCCCCCTCCTCCTCCTCTTCCTCCTCCTCCTCCTCCTCCTCCTCCTTCTTTCTCCTCCTTCTTTCTTCTTTCTTCCCCCCTGAAAAAAGATGACATCAGGTTTTTTTTCCAGGGCAAAGCATCACAGTTTTATGACCACCACTATAACATAAATTGTGATTGAAACCTGGCAGCCATATAAGCATAGCCATAACAAATCACAGCTTTCCTTTTTATGTCTGGCTTTGTTACAAAGGACCAAAATGGGCACTTGTGCTTCAAGGGGAAAGTGAGAAAGTACATATTGAAAATGGCGATGGCTTTGTGCTCTCCTCATGCATTATATTGCTGCTCTGGAATACTGAGGGGTCCGAATGGCTTAATTATAATTTCCTATCGTCCTTTGTCCTCCGGAAAAAAAATGTTACCTATTTTAGGCACATCTGTGATTTAGTGGCGACTCTCTAATTGTCCTTCTGAGTCACACAGGGTAGCAACCCTCCCTGCATTGTGGAGAGAGATATACAGTTATTACTCCGGTCAGCCTTGATCCTGGGGTTATACAGTTCTTTTAAAAGCTTCATATTTTATTCCCTCAGGATCGCTAAGATGTTTTTATGTGGAAGGGGGCAAGAAGCTCAGCTCATTCCTCCCTTCTGGCACAGATGTTTGGAAGTAGCTGCTGCTGACACCACTCCTGAAAGAAGATTTTGACCACCATTCAGGTATTTGTACCAGTTTTAGGGAGAAGGGAGTCATGTGGGGAAGGTGGGCATACATGGGGTCCTTGGTGGCCTCTGAGCTTGGTGGTTTTCTTGCAGATATTTCATTACTCAACTAGGTAGTCTCATTAGTCCTAGCACTCATGACATTACCTAGTTGGATAAGGAAAAGTTTGCAAGAAAACAACCGATTTCAGAGAGCACCAAGCACCCCATAGTCATCGTCCTCCTCCTCATCATCATCATCATCCTCTCCACAAACCCATTCTGTTCTAGCACTGATGATGTTACCTAGCTGGGTAATGAAATGTCTGCAAGAAAACCACCAAGCACCAAGGACCCCACAGTCCAACCCTGAGTTACAAATATTCTCTTCTATAGATAGGCAAATGCCTGATCCACACTGGGACTATAATGTTGCTTTAACCTCCACCACAGTGGAGTCTAAGAATGTCTCACAGAAGGCCTTTTTTGTTATTGTAGTCCTCTACAAGTTTTAATTGCAATAGGTGGGACTGGAGAGAGGCAGGGCACTTCAGTCACTCCTGATCTGCTTTCTCCCCTTGCCCCATCATTGTCTTCTAAATATGTGAAGCAACTATACGGTAACTGTTGATGTAGAACTTTCCATTAGTCAAGACTTGTGCCATTTCTTAGTAAAGTGTGAAGCTCCTCCATGTGGCAGAGGACTCTAGGGTGACTAAAAATGTAGTGATTCTACTCATGGAACTATATATGTATTTTTTTTAAAATAATCAAACCAAGTGTGGCAGAGTATGAATCACATCTATATCAACAGTGGGAGGAAGAGTTAACCTGGATTCCCTTTATGCATTTTTTCAACTAGCAGCAAAAGATATTTGAGGAACCCTGTAGAAGCACAGTTCATACTGCAAGAGGTTTATCACTTTATCCATCAGTTCCTGGAAAGTGATATAATGTTGGATCTGTGGTAGAAATTACACAAGTTCAGAATCCTGGAGAATTATTAGAAATCTGTGGACCACTGGAAATTTCAGGTTCAGCACCATGGAGAGCATCCATACAGTCAATGAGTAGGCAAGTTCTCCAGCATTCCCCAAAAGATGCAATTAAAGGTCACCCACACTGAAGTTCTTAATGTTTCCTGGGACCATTAATATAATTTATCTGCACTTGTTTTAAAAAACATTCAACTTACTAGCCTTTTACTATTCAGACAGCAACGCTGAAAAAGAAAATCTGCCATTTTTCCTAAAGTTCTCTTCTTGGATACCGCTTTCAAAGAAGAAAATAATTTTACTAAAATTCTCATGGATGAATCACGGTGCTCTTTCTCCCATTAAGTGATGAAGCAATCAAAGAGACTAATGTGCATATACGCTTTATTGCGCAATCTTCTCTCTAGCCTCTCAAGCCCCACTGACTTTCCTTAGTTCTGTCCCATCTCGGAGAAGACATAGTCAGCAAATCAGTCCCGCTAAAAGGGAGACTTGCTTTTTTGTTTGTTTGTTTGGAAAATTTGGAAAAAAAATAATCTATCAAATTTCTCTTCTCTCATGCTCGTCGGAGAATTTCACAAGGTTGTTTGTAAGGGGCAAGTGTGAAGTCTAGAAATTGATGGGTGAGCCTGCGTTCATTCATCTCTTCTTCAGACACTGTCATATTGAGTGGCTCTTAATGGCACAGCTGAATACTTTAAACTTGATTGTGCTTCACATGTTCCCTACAACAGCTGTTACTCTTCAGTTGTCCTCCGAAGTTCATGATTAGTTAAGGGGTTCAAGGGTCTTTGCAAGTGTCAGGATGTTAACATGAAAATGCAAAGCAAGCTGACCTCAGTTTGTAATTCATAACATTTGCAGGATGACATCATAATGCATGAAACCTCACGCCTTCTACTGGATCTTTATGATGAAGCTGACCCCTCACACCAAAACATACCTTCTGTCATGGTTCCGACAGATGAAACTCTTCAAAAGAACTTCGAGGCATTGTTTACCTTAAAGAATCTTTTATTCAAGAAACAAAGTTTCGGCACTACATAGTTAAAGCCAAAAACTGAATTCCCTCTCCCCTGAGCACAAAGTAGCAAAGCACAGTTCCCTCCTCCAATTAACAGTCATAAATCACATTCCCCAATTAGCTTGAAGCGTGGGCTTTCTCCCCAGCTCTCCAGCCCGCCAAATCTTTATCAACTCCAGGTGCAATAACCTTGGGTTCCCACGGCTGAGTTATTATTGTTATGACCAGCTGGACTCTCATCCACCTCCCCCCTCCCAGCATCAACGAACTCTAAAAGTGAAAGAGAAAAATGGCTGCATTTCCATCTGTTGTCAAAGCAAGAACATCTAATCTTAGCAGCGTTGACACCTTCTTTTTCTAATACCCAGAGAAATAAAAAAGGAAAAGCTATTGTCTTAAAACAACTTTACTTTTTTTGCGACTTTACTTCTGTGAACATAGCTTTCTTTTTTCTTTTTTACTTGGTTGAGCTTTCTTTGCAGGGATTTCCATTTTATTTTGAGATATTTTGAGTCTATGACATACTCTTTGTTACACCTACCTGAATGGATTCTTCCAAATAACCCTGTAATTAAAATTTAATATAAGTATAAGAATACATTATTGCCATTAATTACATGGTGCTATTCTGGCATACAGATGAACTCTCAGATCTAAAAATTAAAGAAAGGGGTTTTTTTTTCTGCCCCCACTTTCATTGCATGGTGAGATAAACATAAAGGCCAAATGCACTTACAGTAGTGGCCAAAATTGTGGAAACCTTTTGGGAAAAGTGTATTTTTGAGGTTTGATGGCTAATAACACCACTCTTTTTGGGGAATAGTACAATAAAATTATATATCAATGGAAAGATAATTTAATCAAGAATGTAATGCACCAAGGTTTGTTCAATTATCTGTATTTCATTCTATGAAAAGTTATAGCCCAATAACCAGAAAAAGGAAGCACAACTTGCTTAGGTTGATATCAGGTAGCTTTCCTTCATCTGATTGTAGCCAATGGGCATGACTGTTTAGAGAGCCAATCAGGTGTCATCTTGCTTTGGCAATGAGCCAATCAGATCACAGAAGGATTTCAGTTACTGATGTTATATATTGAAGCTGAGAGGAGGACATTTGTCGGTGTGTTATGTGATCGCTATCAAGTTGGTTGAGGTTTTTTGTGTTCTTTCATTTAGTGAGCTTGTAAAATGTAATAAAATTAAAGTAATGGTGCAAAGAATTGACTGGTTGCCCAGAAAGCGATGTAAAATAGTATTATTAAGTGAACAAGGCTACAGTTATAAAGAAATTAGAAGAAAAATTGGTGGAAACTTAACCAAAGGTGGCATTTCCACTGTACATTTTTCCCAAAAGGTTTACACAATTTTGGCCACTACTGAAGATATCAGTTAGACCTATGCAACATCAGACTTATAAAAAGAGGATCCCATGATTGGACAGCTGCTCTCCAAGAGATCCAGTTTCTGAGCCCTGCCCTGCCCATCTTTTTTCAATTCAATCAATTCGGTTTAGTTTTGGGGTTCAAGTGCCAAGGAGACTCCAGAATAATCTAGGGATTTATAGGGTTTCTAACACAAAGCCTGCCAGAAGCAGAGCTGACACCTCACTTCTGGTAGAATCTACAGCAGAATGACAGCTAACATGAATGAAGTCCAGATAACATTCATCCTTCCCCAAATGGGGGAAAAAATCCATGGTGGATTACAGTTATTTTCTGAAAAGTGTGATGTGAGAGAAATTTATCTTTCATCTTAAAAAGGCTTCCGGGAATTGTCATATAGTGTAAGTTGGGCTTTTCAAAAGGGTTTTTAAATAGATAGATGATAGATAGATAGATAGATAGATAGATAGATAGATAGATAGATAGATAGATAGATAGATAGATAGATAGATAGATAGATAGATAGATAGATAGATATAGATAGAGAGAGAGAGATAGAGATAGATAGATAGAGATAGAGATAGAGATAGAGATAGAGATAGAGATAGAGATAGAGATAGAGATAGAGATAGAGATAGAGATAGAGATAGAGATAGATAGATAGATAGATAGATAGATAGATAGATAGATAGATAGATAGAGATAGAGATAGATAGATAGATAGATAGATAGATAGATAGATAGATAGATAGATAGATAGATAGATAGATAGATAGATAGATAGATAGATAGATAGAAAGAAAGATAGATAGAGATAGAGATAGAGATAGAGATAGAGATAGAGATAGAGATAGAGATAGAGATAGAGATAGAGATAGAGATAGAGATAGAGATAGAGATAGAGATAGAGATATCTAGAAGTATCCATTTGATCACTATGTATGTGATAGAAAATGCAAACTGGCCTGTTCCCAAGTCTGAATATTTCTATGGATTCTTTTTCTTTTTAGATCTTATTTATCACGCCTTGATTACTTTTATACGTAACTCAAGGTGGCCAATATATCTAATATTCTTTCCTCCTCCTATTTTTCCCACAGTAACAGTACTGCGAGCGGAGACTCTGATTGGCCCAGAGTCACCCAGCAGGTAGGACTAGAATTCATAGTCTCCTGGTGATTGGCCAGCTGACTTTCACGCTTAAGGTGGAACTAAAACTTATAGTCACCTGGAGATTGAGCAAAAGTCCCCCAGCAGGTTTCAATGCCTGAGGTGGAACTAGAACTCACTGTCTCCTGGTGATTAGCTCAAGGCCACCCAACTGGCTTTCACACCTAAGATGGGACTAGAATTCATAGTCTCTTGGTTTCTCGCCTGATGCCTTAACTGCGAGACCATGCTGGCTGTCCTATTCTGTTTTCAAATTGCTAGAGAGATTGGTTGCATCAGAAATCTTGCTTTCCAGAAGACAGTTATGGATTTCCTTTGTCCACTCAGCTCTCCTAGCAACCTTCTCCACATAATAGAGGGCAAGGGGTTATTTTTCTTCCTCCCCCATATATGGGCAAAGCAGCTTTGTCTTATGTTCAGCTTCTGCTGCGTAATATTTAGGAATATCTTCCCCTCCATAACCCACTTCCTGCAATTATAGTTACAAGACCAACTCATTTGATGCTTTCTTTGACACTCCGCTGAGGCGCTCTACTGTATATTATTATTTTCAAATCAATGTTGAAATGGATAATTTATATGCGCCAGTGAGCTTTAGTCAAAAATTCACAATGCAGCTAAAAATATCTATTATGCCAATGGGTAAATCCTAGCAAGTCACTGAATCAAAAGGAGCATGACAGGGGTGACTGGAGGATGTAATGGGAACAATTAAGCTGTTTTCTGTTTTCAATGTAAGGGAGGGGGGAGCGAACCAATGTTTCTTGCCTAAATCAAAAATGCACAAAAAGAATCTGCACCTTGTTCTGATGGCAACCACTATCATTTCTTCAATAGCTAATTAATTCTGACACTTCCAGCTACACATCAGAAAGCTCTGAATATTCAGGGAGTGGTTTGCACTTGATTTGCAAGAGTCTCCAGATTTGCTTTTGTTGTTTAAAATTCAATCTTTGAGGAAAGGGCTTAAATGTAAAGGCAGATTGTGGTGCTCTGGAGCTGATTAATTTGTACGAAGGGAGAGAACGGGAGTGCAGGCTTTCAAAACAAGGAAGCAGACCACACAAGTCACTGTAACCTGGACCCCGGGAATGGTGCCGTGTGATGTAGAGTGTTATATTTTAGGATGCAAGGAATGATGCCTCATACAATCCTGGAATCATAGAATCGCAGAATAGTGGAATTATGAAATCATGGAACCATGGTCTTGTGGAATCATAGAGTTGGAAGGGACCTTGGAGGTTGTCTAGGCCAGGGGTAGGCAACCTTGGCTCTTTTATGACTCGTGGACTTCAACTCCCAGAATTCCTGAGCCAGCCATGCTGAGGGGAAAGGGAGAGGTTTCCAAGCCAAGCCAGGCTGGCTCAGGAATTCTGGGAGTTGAAGTCCATGAGTCATGAGGGGGCCAGAGTTCCCTTATGCTGGCTCAGGAATTCTGGGAGTTGAAGTCCACGAGTCATAAAAGAGCCAAGGTTGCCTAACCCTGGCCTAGGCCTTAGGCCGCTTTATGACTCGTGGACTTCAATTCCCAGAATTCCTCAGCCAGCCATGCTGAGGGGAAAGGGAGAGGTTTCCAAGCCGAGCCAGGCTGACTCAGGAATTCTGGGAGTTGAAGTCCACGAGTCATAAAAGAGCCAAAGTGGCCTACCCCTGGTCTAGGGCCAATCCCCAAGTCCTGATAACAAATGTCCAAACTTTTCTTGAAAATCTCCAATAATGGATCACCAAAAGGCAAGCTGTTCCACTGCTGAGGAATGTTCACTCTCAGGAAATTCCCCCTTATTTCCAGGTTGGGTCTCCGTCTGGCCAGCTTCCATCCATTGCTTCTTGCTCTGGCCTTAGGTGCTTTGGAGAATAAATCTGCACCCTCTTCCCTTCAAGTATTGGAAGACGGCTATCGTAGTTCCCCTCAGTCCTCTCTTCATTCAGCTAAACATACCTAGTTCCCTTAGCTGTTCATCAGATATTTTAGCCCCCAGATCTCTTACCATCTTTGTTCTTCTTCTCTGTACTCTTTATTTATAACACTGGAATGCCTGAAGAAAATTTTAGTTCAGATTTTTTTTTCTTCCCCCTCCACCTTGCTACTTTTCCCAATGCAGAGTTTGGCTTCTTCTATGCAAAAGACCTTCACGTGTTACTCCCTTTTGCAATAAACATAGCGTAAATACAGCACAAAAGCATTCTGATTGGAATTCTGGTCCATGGTGTGTTGTTGTTTTTTCTCAGCCCAGTGCAACAGCCACATCCAGTCATAAACCAAATAGCTTGCTTGTCTAACTTAGCTATCCATGTATTGGCTTCCACCTGCTGTGTTTCTCCCCCTTTCTTTGAAAGTCAGGGCTGTTGTCCCGTTGAGAAATACTTAGCTTTCGTTGGGTTTTTCTCGTTGAGCGGGATGAAAAAATTGGGAAAAAAAGGAATAGATAAGTCAATAGATTTGTCTGAAATGGTATAGGGTTTCCTGCCTTAGCAGGGGGTTAGACTAGATGACCTCCAAGGTCCCTTCCAACTTCTTCTTCTTCTTCTTCTTCTTCTTCTTCTTATTCTTATTCTTATTCTTATTCTTATTCTTATTCTTATTATTATTATTATTATTATTATTATTAACAACCTCATGCAACATACAGTCATCGGCTGTATGGTGTGTGTGTGTGGGGGGGGGGGACCGCACAACGTTTCCTGAATTCAGATGCAGATATGACCTTTCCTCTTTTGTGTGCGGTGGCATGTAAACGAGATGATTGCCTGACGAAGCCAGAGCCTTCTTCCTGGTCTGCATCAGTAGTTGTAACTACGATCTGCAATATTTATTTATTTATTTATTCAGGGAAAAAAGAGAACTCCTTGCTGAAGACACACCTCAGAAGTAACCAAAGCTTCAGGCTGATAAAGGGGATTGGGCCAGAGAATCCGATTTTGTGTTAGAAAAAAGCACCAGTCTAAAGCAATCAGATTCTTTTTTTTCCAGTTCATTTCTCTTAATAAATAGTTGGAAACTCTTGCCAGCAGGGGAGTACCAGATTGGGAATCTAAAGCAATGCAGCGCAAAAGCTGCATGTTGAGAAAACAATGCAACACACACACACACACACACACACACACACACACACACCTTCCTATTCCTAAACACAATAAAAAAATAATGCAAAATATTTTTGGTGACGGAAGGCATAGGAACTAGCTTCCTCTCTCACATCCACAGACAGACCAGGTTTGTTTTCGTGAGCTGAAACGAAGCTCTGCAACTCATAATCATCATTGCTCATCAACTTTTGGTCCTTGATCCTTTCTGGCAGAAAACACACCATCCTTGAGTGATGGAGACCTTCTCATTAGCTTCTAAGAGATCTTTGTCACTGCAGGACCACACTGCTGCCAGCGTGTGTTCTCCTTGACACAAGTTCAAGTCTATCCCAGGTCTTTCCCACTGGAAATAATTCCCCGGTGCAAATGTATTTGTCACGAGCAAAGTGAGCTGAAGTTGCTGCCAACGTAACTCGGTGGAATATATGGTTCTCGCGCCGAGCCGATGATTGGCAATCGTCAACAGAGAGTGTCCCTTTTTTAAAGTTGTCCTTGGATGGGACATCATCCTCAATCAAAGTGGTGGCTAGATGACAGGAACATTAGAAAGGCATCTGCAACAGCCTTGGCTTGACACATCAAGAAAGCAAAATGTTGCTAAAGCAGATTTTAAAAGACTATTTTTGGCCCCCCAAAAGGTTACAGCTTTTTCATGCTGATGCTTTGCTTTTTTCTTTTTTTCTTTTTCTTTTTTTTTTTGCAAAGCTCACGCTGGTTTATGTTCAAGATTGCAACATTCCCCTGTTTGCTTGAGCTTTTTGTTGATCAGAGAACGGAGCGGATCAGTTATAATGAAATAACTCCACAAATTAGAAAAATGTATAAGTGCCTCTTTAACTGACTGAAGAAATGAGGATGTATACCACTCATTCCTGATTAAGACATCAACTTTCTCTTTTTTTCCAATCCTTTAGTTGCAAAAACACAACATTGTTACTGCTACTGCTGTTATTTACTCTCATAGAGAGTTGCTGGTTTGACACCATGCTGACTAATGGTTTGGGTTCCATGGTTTGGAAACTGTGGTTTAGGCCTTTAATGGCATATTTTGGCCACCCTCAAAAATGACAGGGCAGGGCATATCAAGGATAATTAATGTAGTTGTTAAAAATCCTCATTAAAGGGTTTCATTTTCCCATTCTGCCACAAAAGGGCTGCATTCACACAACACCGTTATCCAGGTCAGTGAAAAATTGCTTTTTAGCTTACATTCTGCTTGGGAATCTGGACAATGATGATATGGGGAACTAAGTTTCAAAACGTGACCCAGTTACAAGCTTAGAAAAGTCAAGATTAACTTGGGAGATTGGCAAGAAAATTCCACTTTTGTTCTTTCATGAAAGAGTTTAATATGAGAAAGTAATAGACAATAAACATGGAATTAACACTAAAAGGGCAGAATTCCATCCTACTTAGCACAATTAATTTGAGACAAAATGTATATTGGAAATAAAAGCAGAAATCTGCATATAAAAAAAGAGTGAACTCCAATAAAATCTAATCAAGTAATAAAAGGAGCCATTTCCCCTTTTCTCTTTAATTTGCAGACATTTCCAGTTGACGTATTCTCTTAATTTACTTTTTTTGTGTGCATTAGTGAATAATTATTTCTTTAAAACAAAATGAAATATATTGAAACACGCTTTCCTTAAAATTACATTTAACCTCCTGCTAGGTGTAAAACTAATTTGACAAAGTGATAAACAAAAAAAAGGTAACTATTAAATCCCAGTAGTGAAATATTTCCCTTATCACTTATTTTTGCAAATTGCACACCTAACTTGCTGATTCCCATTTAATTAAAAACGTGTATTTCTCTCAAGTGCTGCTTGAGTAACACACTTTAATACGTGCATCCGATTTTTGGGACAAGGCCATTAAATGCCTACAAATATTGCAATTGACTAGGAATGAAATTAAATCTGTCTTCTCTCTTAGATGGGTCTTGTCAGCCTTAACAGAAGCATATCCATTGCCACAAGCTTTAAAAGATATAAATACCGGTACATTTGCTTGCTTAATAAATTGAAGGGTCTTCCACAATAAATTGAAAAAAGCAGGAAACTAACTCAGGCTACACTCTGTGCAATTTCTGCATAGGCTTTGGAGTCTCAAAATGGCATTTATTTATTTATTTATTTATTTTTAAAAAAAACAAAGTAGAATATGCTGGTGGAGGTTTTTTATTCTCCAAACTTATGGGTTGTTTTCCGAACATTTCATTACCAGGCTAGATAACATCTTTAGCAGAATTTAGGGGAAATTAAATAAATTTTGCTGAACACGTTACCTAGCCTGGTAAGAAAACATTTGGAAACCAACCCACAAGCTCGGAGAAAGAAAACCTCCACCCTCGAGCTACAGATATTTGCCCCTATCGCAAAAATAGAATAGCTGCATCTTTTCTTTTCATTTATTCATTTATTCAATCCATCAGTCAATCAGAAAAGAGCTGGAAGGGAGCTTGGAGGTCTTCTAGTCCAACCCCCTGCTCAAGCAGGAGACCAAGTTGAGGGTTTTTTTATTATTATTATTTCATACCTATAGATAAAATCTTGCCAGACTGAAGAAGACCTTGCTATCTGTATCTACAATATACTCACAAAATTGTCAGGGTGGAGCCGTCTTCATCCTCTTTCTCTCACACATGATATCCAGGCTGACTTGCCTCTTCCTCCTTTGGGTTCCCTCATGGCAATCCCCCTCCTCACTACATTCCATCCCATCGTGTCTCATCGGGTGATTTGAGGATCCTTGGCCTTATTTTTTTAAGTTTTCCTTCATATCTTATCACCGAGAGATTCTTCCTCTAAGTCAGGGGTGTCAAACTCAATTTCATTGAGGGCCGCATCAGCATTGTGGTTGCCCTCAGGGGGCTGGGTGGGCATGGCCTACTGGGTGGGCGTGGCTAGAGTTCTTATGGCCTACTGGGTGGGTGTGGCCAGCTCTACATCGTTGACATCAAGGGTGCCTATGGGGGCCGTTCCCTCACTGTTTCCAGGATGGCTTCGTGGGCCACATGAAACCACTTCATGTTCTGCATTGCAGGGCGGTTGTGTGTTGGTGCAATCAATATGTCATGCTTCCCCACACCCATCATTCGTTCAGAGACAGAAGATCAGAAATAACTAAGTCATGGAAAAATGTCCTGCTCTCTATCCCATTTAAAAACACTCCATGTAATTGCAGATGGGACACCTCCTCATTTCATTTATGGTCTCCCCATCACCAAAATAAAACTTTTGGCAGGTTCCTTAGGAAATAAAACTTAGCAACTCTTCCATCAATAAGTGCCTGCCAATTATTCATTATCTGCTGCTCTTGAATGCTTGAAGACATGCAGAAATACTTTCTTGTTTCCACCGGATGTCTCATCATCAGAGAGGGTTTTTGAGCCACTTGTCTTGTCTGCTGCCTTGGATTATCTCCAGTGCACTTTGCATTAGTTCAATAGCTTTTATGCTGATTATAAGCCTGTTGTCATAAATAAGAGGCTGGCATGCATAAGAGATGCAATCACTGGGAAAGAACATCAGATGCAGAAGGAAGAAAGTTGATGACTGAGTAGCAACTCTGGATGGAACATGGCTTTAGTCAGCATCCTATTTTCAATCTGAGTTTGACCAGCATCACTGGACAGAGGTGTCTTTTTTCATCTTGCTCCCCAGGAGGAGGAGGAGGAGGAGGAGGAGGAGGAGGAGGAGGAGGAGGAGGAGGAGGAGGAGGAGGAAGAAGAAGAAGAAGAAGAAGAAGAAGAAGAAGAAGAAGAAGAAGAAGAAGAAGAGGAAGAGGAAGAGGAAGAGGAGGAGTCCTTCTTTCACAGACACATTATGTGAAGACCTAACTCTCTGGAGAAGACTCTTCTGCTGGGAAACATAGAAGAAACAGAAGACAAAGATGACCAGCAAGAAGATGGATGATCTCAGTTACAACAGCAGTAAGTGTACCATTCGGAGACTTGAAAGAACAGATGGCAAATAGATCATCATGAAGAAAATCTATGTGGTCAACTTGATGGAACATCATCAGTTAGTCAATCAATCAAAGATAATTCAACAATCATTAGCTACAGAAGTTCATCCATGTTTAACTGTGTCCTTTGCTCTTTAGAGGGTATTAAGTTCCAACTTTACAGTCGTTGCATTTGCAGACTGTTTTGGGGTAGCCCTAAATGAAATTTCATTATCGTCCATGAAATCACCTTGGTTCTGTCATCCAATGTTCAACATCAATAGTCAATGTTTCTAAGCAGAAGAGTCCAATCATTGAGAAAACCAACTTCTCCCTACATAATAAATGCTTTGACCCCATGCACTGGCCACTCCTGTTCGCAGAAGAATCAGCAAAAGACAAACTTTCAGTCTGGAGAAGAAACATCTACCCAAAAAGATTATTTCCATTCCTTTATAGAATATTTTCTTTTCACCTTAAGGTACAAACACACACATGCATACGAGGAAGTAAATATTCTCGACAAAAGTTCTATTTAGGGCACTTTGTCAGCTTAATAATTTTCTTTTCATTTTTTTAATACAAAAACAACAATAAACAAACAGAACAAAACAGCACAAGTGATTGCCTCAATTGTATCAATTTTATGAGCTGATTTGGTAATCTGGCCAGTTCATCAATGTATATGCAACTTTTTCAGGTATGCCCTTGAAATTCCAGTTGCTGTATCGGCTACCCATCCGTGGCCCATATGGTGGACTGCATTTTATCTGGGGAAATTTCCCCTCTGTTTTCTACTCTAGCAATAACACATTTAGCTGATAATAGAAATAAATGAACCCAATCTCTCTGCTGGATGACAGTATTTGTGGCTCTCATCATAAAAAATAACAAGACACTGAGTCGAAGGACCACAAAAGGAGGTATGATTTTTCATCGTTTTCTCAGAAATGATTGCCCGGAATTAGCCATTATCACCACAAATGAGAAGTTTTTACAATTTCTCCCATGTAACGTAGAATAGCAGCAATTTATAGGGTAGTAATGAGTAAGCAAAAGCTTTGTGTTGACAATAAAATTGGGCACAACTCAACCCCTTCGCTTCATGCTCATCTTTTCCTTATATTATATATTATATATTCCTTATATTATATATTATATATTCCTTATATATATTATGTTCTAAGATGGTGGCGCCTGGAATGGCTGCGGCTGCATTGGCTCTTGAAGGCGAATAGTTTTGGGAGGGATAGTGAGGGCTATAGGCCACATGATCAGGAAGATTTTAATGTGTTTGAGCAACATGGTAGAACTAAGGTAACATATGACATACGACCGACAATCTTTGCTGGCCTGGCGAGTTTCTAGTTGTTTTGGAACTGTTGGTGAGACCGTTAAAAGTCGTTGGCGCTGTTTGAATTTGTTCTACCAGCAGCAAGATCTGACTGCTGGCCTAGTGATGGATTGTATTGCAAATCAGGGCTGTTTCCAGAGGAGGCAGAGGAGGAGAGGACCTGGAGCTTATGGAGCGAAGGAACTGGATGAGGCTGTCGGCAAACCCAGAGGAAGAGAGAGAGGCTTTTGGAGGAGTTGGTGGCGGCGGCAGCAGCGTGCTCCAGGGGCGAAAAGAAGCAAGGCCTCTTTAAGGAAAAGGTGGAAGAGTCAGGATCAGAAAAAGGAAAGAAGGCGAGGTTGTCAGAATACAAGCGAATTTGAGGGCTAATCCACACGGAGCTCCATTTCCATCTGTCCTGTTTGCCATCGTTCACTCTCTAGAGACTAAAATGGACAATGTGAAATTTGAGCGGGCCACGAACAAGGAGTATATATCAGAGGTGGTGACCCTTTGAGAGCTGTATGCAACGAAATTTCATTTTGATGTATGCCGATTGGTGTACATTCAAAGTGACAATAAAGTTATCATCATTAGTGCCAAGATATTCTCACACCACTCACTTAGCAAAGGGAATTTTGAGCTCAGTTGTGCTCACGAAACAAGGAGCACCTGTAGACCAAACTGGGTCATCTCATTTCTAATAGGAGACCTGTTGGCCTTCTTATGTTGTGATTTTAATCCTCTTCTAATAAATTTCCTTCTTGATCCTTGAGTTGGGTGTCTCCACTCTAAACCGGAAGGAAGGAAATTCTAATAACAAGCTTAGCAAGTTATACAATGACAGCTGCTGGGACTTAAGCTAACCTGAATCTGAGCATTGTGCAGAGACAAGCCAAGAATGACGAAGGTTGGATTCATCTCAACAGTTCTCCATGAAGTCAGGCACAGCTCCTCTTGTGGGAGTGCGTTACTAATTTCATTTAGTGAAATATCAAAATCTGGCCATGCACCTGTCAGTCTACCCAATGATCTTTCCATGCCTGCCGTTGAGAAATTTCTGAATATATGTTAATTATGTAAAGGAAAGCGTTTTTGTGCCAATAGCTCGGGTTTTCAGAGAGCTTAGAAAGCCTACACTTACCAATTAATTAATACAGGCTATTAAAGGACATTCGATTACTTTCTTCCATTCAGCGGCTCTGCAAATATAATCCTCCACTTTAGAGCCGGAAAGAAAAATTATGGATTGTTTCAGGAAATGAACAAGATGCACATTGGGCTGCAGAGAGGGGTAAAATCCTACCCAGAAAATTATTGGTAAACTGTATTTTTTCCCCCTGCTTATTTCCAAACAAATTTCAGGAGTAGTGAAATCGCAACGTGATAGAAATTAAGGTTCGTGACAATAATTCTAGCCTACCAAATTATTTCCATCCATATAAATCAAGCGAGAACAGCCAGATCAATTTCAATGAGCAATCAACTCGGTGTAGTTGTTTTAAATTGCTATTAGACCAGTGTACTTTTTTTTTCAATCAACAAAGTCCTCCCAAATGGTACTAATAAACAAAACAATTTTCTGGAGGCATCATAGGAAGCGATCACATGGTTCATATGCTGTAGCTTTATCCAATAATCCAATCTTTCCAGCTCAAATTCATCCACAGTTAACTCTGCGCTAAAAGCTGCAAGCGGCCAAACAAAACTGTATCTCCTTTTAGCTCCATTGTCCTGTGAAATTAAATTTGGGCAGGGAGCAGGGGTTTACTTTTAAGAAACAAACAAACAAGAGGATTTGCCAAACATATTCTTACTAAATCTTTCCATGAGCCCCAGCAGAGGAAAAAATAGACTAAATTATTTTTGTGCGTATGAGGAGAATCAATCCCATTCAGAAGACAAGTGAACAGGAGGGGAATTCAGGTGGGCACCGGCATGGATGCCACATAAAAATACACTTAAGATGTCCCAACGTTTGGGAGATGTTGACATTCTTGCTTGAAGTTTGCAAGCCTTTTGAATCCTTGCCTAAAATCTTGATTTTAGTTGAGAACAGTCTCATGAGATTTGGTAATGAGTCCCATGGGATTTGGCAATATCACATTTTGGACATTCTGATCGATTCATTGATTGATTGATTGATTGGACACCATCAAGTCATTTTCACTCCTAGCAATCACAAAGATACATCTTCTCCATGATGATCTAATTCAAACCTGTTCTTCCAGGAATTTTGAAGTTGCAATTTTCACCACTGTGACTGAGTCTATCCCCTGCACATCCTCTTTTTTTCCTACTACTTTTCTCAGCATTAGAGTCTTCTCCAGAAAAGCTAAATCTTCTCATAATGAGTTCACAATATGCTGATTTGAGCCTGGTGCTTTGTGCCTTGGGTGAGAACTCTGGGTTAATTATTTAAAGATCTCTTTCTGTTCTTGACTGTCCACCATATTCTCAGAAGACTTCTTCAACATCAAGATTCAAAGGCATTCAACTCTTCCTATCTTGCTTCTTCAAAGTCCAATTGGATGTTTTAGTGGATTTTTTAAAATAAAAAAGTTATATAATTTTGAGATCCTGAGAATAGCAGCAGGATGCTATGGTACCCACCTGTGTCATTTCCAAATTATAAGCATGTATGGAGGACCTCAAAACCTTATGATGACAACATAAGAACTACTTTAAAAAGTGAGGACCCATCATTTTAATGCTGCTTGCTATAATTAAGTATATGTGTATATGTGTGAAAAAGGCAGAATGTCTTAAAAAGGGATGATTCAAATCAAAAATGCACAAAGACACAGGGGCACACACAGTCCCTAAAGCCCCTCCCATAGTTGTTGCCCAAGTGTCATTTTTAACATAACACGAGGGGAAAGTTATTCACTGCATGAATAATCATAATAGCAGTATTTGATCTTGATTGCATTTACATAAAAATTAATTCATGCTTCATCCATGCCCAAATCCATTTCTGTGCCTGTCCAGTGCAGCTCCCAATTTGGAAAAAAAAAAGTTGTCTGCTCCAGTTTGAGATCTTGTAAGATCACAGATTGAGCCAACCTCTGACTGCAGGACGGGCTGAATGAACAATGTAGCTTTACAAAAATCAACATGTTACATTGGCTTTTCACCGATTGTTAAGCATGCAAATAGATACGAGTTAACAAGGGGGGGATTGTTACAAAGGTGAAGGTGAAGTGGAAGGCGATGAGGATGAAGAAGGTGAAGATAATGAAAGTGATTAACATGAAGATAGATGAGGATTAAGATGATGAAGGGAATCTGAGCTTGCAATCAAAAATAATACCATTTCTTTGCATTCTCTGAGAGAACAAGAAACTTCAGGCCATTTTCAGCTCCTCTCCTTTAGCTTTTGTACAACATTTCATCCCTTAGGGCAGTAGTTCTCATCCTCCGGGGGGGGGGGGCTGATGTCATCAGAGAGGTCCACAAAAATTGAAGAAATGTTACGATTTAAATCTTAAGTCTTGGTGGTCCATGACCATGGTCTGTGGCCACAGAAGGTATTTAAAGGGGGTCTTCGGTGAAGAAAAAAGCAATTGCAATAGCACTTAGACTTATATACCGCTTCACAGTGCTTTACAGACCTCTCTAAGCGGTTTATAGAGTCAGCCTATTGCTCCCCCCCAAATAATTTGGGTCCTCATTTTATTGACCTTGGAAGGAGGGAAAGCTGAGTCAACCTTGAGCCGGTCAGGATCGAACTCCAGGCAGTGGGCAGAGTTAGCAATAGCACTAGCACTTAGACTTATATACTGCCTCACAGTGCTTTACAGCCCTCTCTAAATGGTTTACAGAGTCAGCCTCTTGCCCCCAACAATCTGGGTCCTCATTTTACTGACCTTGGAAGGATGGAAGGCTGAGTCAACCTTGAGCCGGTCAGGATCGAACTGGTGGCAGTGAGCAAATTAACCTGCAATATTGCATTCTAACCACTGCACCACCACAGCTCCAAGAAAAGGTTGAGAACCATAGCCCAAAACCATCAAACTCCTGCAGTGGGTAAAGTCAACAGGTCCATCAGCTGAAATACCGTTGGTGTGATTCCAACCATTTCTTCCCCTTTAAATATTTTTTTAATATTTAAAAAACAACAGTGTGGCCAACCAGTCCTTCCTATTTCCCATATAATTAGTCACTAGTAAGTAAAACAAATTAATTGCTTGATAAACACACACACACACACATAATTATATTTTCAAAGTGATTGTATTTACGCCTGGAAGATGGGCCTGTTTTATGAATGTGTAATCAGGGATATAAAATTGGAAGGAACACAAAACGGAGCACAGCTAATTTGGTAGGAAAGGCAAATTAATGGTATGCCATAGGCTCTGTGTGTGCATTGCCCTGATAAACTTATTACTGGCAGAGTTCCCTTCCACATGGAGGCTGGTAATCCTTTTTTCAGTTGGTGTCCTCCTTTATTAGTATTTGGAGGAAATGCTGTTTATAAAATAAAAATTTGCACCAGCTCAGATAAGAGAATACCCATTACCTCCAACTTAAGCAGCTTAATTGCAAACAAGCTGAACTGCTATTCTCTCTCTCTCTCTCTCTCTCTCTCTCTCTCTCTCTCTCTCTCTCTCTCTCTCTCTCTCTCTCTCTCTTCTCTTCTCTTTGGTTTGCAGGCCCAGCATGATGCAAGTGACAACTACAGTATAACAATCACAAAATGACTCACAAAGAGGTAGACCTCACTATTTGGCTGTATGGGCAGCATTGCTGTGGAAAAATTGCAGCCGACAAGGGTAAAAGAGGCTGGTTTATTATACTAGTTGGATCAACAATGGGCACGGAAGAGACTGCCCGACAAGGGAAGCTGATGGGAAGAAAAGTGAAAAGAAGAAGTAATGAGAAGCAATGGAAACCTAACATGGTGGCCATGCACAAAGCAGAAATGAGAGCTGATGAAAAGAGGACTTGGAGAGAGAAGGACCAGAAGAAGAAGGAGACCCACTGCAAAGAAAGCAAATGCAGTATAGAAGAAAATTGGAAAGCAATCTACCTCTGCAAGTGAGTAACATCCAGGTGGCATAAAGGTCTTGAGAAGATGCTCCAGCAGTCTTGACTGACAGTTGCTGGAGGAGTTGATTCTTTGCTATTAAGGAGTGTGTGTGTGTGTGTGTGTGTGTGTGTGTGTGTGTGTGCACGCGCGCATGCACACCCATCATAGGAGCAAGCATTGCTTATCTATCTGAGCTGGCATTCCCTGAGTCCTTGACAACGCAACAATTCAACAAGGATGGGGGTCTGGATATTAGGTGATTCCCTCCTTTGCCAATTTGTGCTTTTGATTACTTGCTCTGTCTTTGACCTTGAACACCATTACTTCATTATTAACTGTGGCTTTTGTTAATTCTATGTCACAGTTGTGGCACTTATGGAAGTTGATTCAACAAACCAACAAACAAAACGAGAGATGTATTGAAGGAATTTGTTGTGTTGTAGATGGAGTAGTGGTTCTCTAAAACCTGGCGTCGCTAGACGGCAGAAGCCAGAAAGAAGAGTCCCAATACTGACAGAGACCTTAGTAGAATCGAATCTCAGCCTAGTGCCATCTGACTTTTATCATTCCATTTTTTTAATTCTTTATTAATTCAGTATATCTTTCTGAGAGCCATCATCCTCCGTAGCTACCCAACTCAAAGCATTCTACCTCAGGTTAATTACATCTTTCAGCAGGCATTTATACCTTCATCTTCAAAATCTCCAGAGCTAATCAGTCCATATTCCCCAATTCCAGGGAAATACAGTTGAAATGCAAAGCCTGGGAAAGTTTCAAGTTCAGAGGAAACCAGCGTAAGGATACAGTCATGTGCTGGTCCTTAATTGCAATAAGGATCATTAATGAAAGATTCATGCACCATGACATAGGTGGCAATCTTTTCAGTCCCATTAGCAGTGGGGAACGAGCTTCTTAATCCCCAAACACCAGTAACTCAGATGATCAACTGGCTAATTAAGATTGATTGCTCACTCTCGTGCCATGAATGGCAGCAGGAAAGCCGTCGTCTTATTTATTCCAGGAACTGCTTAGTATCTCAATGAGAGTCCAACAGGAAATTCTCGGGCTACAGAATAGTTTGGGGAGGAAAGAAAACCTTGTCTAAACTACTTCCCATCCTGTCAGGCATGAAAGACCAGGTCCCCACATGGTGGTGCAGGAATCTTCTCAACTGAAGGTCAACACCTGCTGGAAGTTACATAAGGGACCACAGAATTCAAAGGGGGTTGGACTTAATCTGTTTGTGACTACGTAGGGATTCTAGGCTTCTCTCCCTTTTGACTCCACCCCCAGGTTCTGCCTTTCCTTTGCCTACTACACGTTCTGCAAGAAATCACCAAAACTTGAGCTCCGATTAAAAACTTCTTAGCTGATGACATTTATCATCTCAGCCGTAGCAGAAGGGAGTGAGACTAACTTAATACATTGTCGTAATGTATCTCTTTTTACTTCTCTTATTAATCATGTTTTCCATTCCGGTAGAATTCCTCCTCCTCCTCCTTTTTTCTTCTGGAGATATCATAGGAGGACAGTCATGTTGGTCAATGGGAGCAAAAAAATATATCAGAAAGAAACTAACAAATTTTATCAAAAGGCATAAACTTTTGCACGCTCACTGCATCACAAGCATAGTCCCAGAAGCCCTGGAGTTCATCTGATTAGAGATTTATAGGAACAATTAATTCAGAGACCAGGACAGTTTTACTCATACCAAGACATGTTGTTGGCCATAGCTATATAACATCATTATTTTCCATTACAGAAATAGATTCTCTTCTACGAGGAGAAGATTCTTCACCCAATGGATGGGAAGAAAAAAATGAATGGGTTCTAAGAATTGTTCCAGAGGCTGGAAAAGATCAACTGTTTTTTCAGTGGTAGGATTTTTGCTAAGCAATAGCATCACTCCTAAAATAAAGGGCTCTTCAGAGGACATAGCTTAGATCCAGCCCCTTAGACCTGTCAACAGGCTAATAACTCCATGTTAGGGGTGCGAAAGCAATCCACAGTGGACCTCCTTTTAAAGCAACCAACAAGATCCACTAATGTGTACTCTGTCATGAAATCAATAGCAGTCACTCATAAAATCGCTTAGCATATCTTCTCTGCAAATAATGTTCTGAATACAAGTAATATGGATTGCATTTAGCCTGATTTGCATGGTTCTAAGAACCAGTTTGTTGGAGTGGTTAAAAACCTGGGGAACATAGTCTCACCTTAGGTACGAAAGCCAGCTGGGTGTCTTTGGGACAATCCCTCTCTCTTAGCTCCAGGAAGTAGACAGTGGCAAACCACTTTCAAAAAAAAAACTTGCCCAAAAACCTGAAGGGACTTGTGTGGGCAGTTGCCAGGAGTCAAAAATTGACTTGAAGGCACACACAGATAAAAGGTAAAGGTAAAAGTGTCCCCTATCCAGTCAAATCCAACTCTAGGGGGCCAACATGACTATAGGCTGAGGCACATGGAACACTGTTACTTTACCACCAAAGTGGCACCTATTTATCTACTCGCATTTGCATGCTTTCAAACTGCTAAGAGGGCCGGAGCTGGAGCGAGGAACGTGAGCTCACCCTGTCGCACGTTGCTTGGGTCTCAAACACAGGCTGTCAGCTTTCCAGCTGGCGTGCTCAGTGTCTTTAACTGCAAAGCCACGGTGCCCAATAGACAGAGATAAATACCCCTCTAAGGAAGATCATGGACTTTGAGTCTAATCCAGGAAGGCAACGGTTAAGATCTAGCGAAACAGTTAATGTTTTACAAGAGAAATACCTCTGGGTCTTTGATTTAAACCTTATTTTGAATCTGTGAATAGCAGCAATTTGTTGTGCCAGACAATAATTCAAAGCTAAGGTTTGCTTGCATGCAAGAAAATAACTCATTCTACCATTAAAAGAAATGCTTTTCCTGAGGGGGGGGAAAACACTAAAACTGAAAAGCTATCCCCAAAAAGAATGCCTCGAAGTGAACCAGTATCAGTAAGCCTATTAAAATAAAATAAAAAGTCTTCCTTCCATAAGAACAAAAACTGAATTTGAATAAAAACAAGGCATGAAGAATACATGCAAATCTATTACTGTGGAGGGAGGTCCTCGCCATGCTGTTAGACAGCTTAATTGATAGACCTTGCAGAAATAATTATAACTAATTCAACCTGTTCAGCCATCATCAAGGGGAATATTCATTTAACTAATAGAGAACAGGGTAGGTTGTGAATGCAGGCATTGTGAGATGATGCTATTTGGAGAGGGGAAAAAATGGATATTTTGATGCATAGCTTAGGAAGCGTAGCTGGAAATATAATGTAACACAGTTTTTGAATATATTGTAGGTCATTGATTCCCTCACAAGGAGCTATGGGTTCCGAGACCTCCGCAAAGCCAGCAGATAGTAGCTACAGAAACCCAAAAATATTTCTTCAAAATTAAAAAATTAAAAATAAACAGCCACTGAAAGCTTCCAGAATAGGCAAGCCTCCCATGATTTCAGGATTCACAGATCTCATGAGATTTTGAAAAAGAAGGATGAAATCTCAAGAGATTTCAGATCTAATGGCTTCTGGATGCTAGCCTTGGAAAGTAATCCAGATAAGCACAACAAGAAGTGCTCGCTGTATCTTTATGGTAACATTATATTAACAGAATAAAATCACAAAACTGTGTCTCACTAACTTTGGCCATGCCATGCAGGGGAATAGACTGGAGAAAGCAATTATATTTGAAAGGGTTGGCAGTAAAAGGAAACCAGACCATCAAAGAACGTGGTGTGGCTGGACATCATCCAAGCAGACACCAGCCAGAGCATAGAAATCAACTCAAAGATGTAGTGGAAGATCAGAAAATGTTAAGCGGCCTGGCCTACAGAATCCCTAAGAGTTGGTCATGACTGAATGGATATCATTATCATCATCATCATCATCATATGTGGTGGTGCAGTGGTTAGAATGCAGTAAAAGGTAAAGGTAAAGGTTCCCCCGCACATGCATGCTAGTCGTTTCCGACTCTAGGGGCCGGTGCTCATCTCCGTTTCAAAGCCAAAGAGTCAGCGCTTGTCCGAGGATGTCTCCGTGGTCATGTGGCCGGCATGACTAGACGCCAAAGGCGCACAGAACGCTGTTACCTTCCCACCGTAGTGGTCCCTATTTTTCTACTTGCATTTTTTACGTGCTTTCGAACTGCTAGGTTGGCAGAAGCTGGGACGAGTAACAGGCGCTCACTCTGCTACGCAGCACTCGGGATTCGACCCACCAAACTGCCGATCAAGGTCAGCGTCCTAACCCACTGAGCCACCGCGTCCCTTAGAATGCAGCATTGCAGGCTAATTCTGCCAACTACCAGCAGTTCGATCCTCACCGGCTCAAGGTTGACTCAGCCTTCCATCCTTCCAAGGTCAGTAAAATGAGGACCCAGATTGTTGGGGGCAACAGGCTGACTCTGTAAGCTGCTTAGAGAGGGCTGTAAAGCACTGTTGTTGTTGTTGTTGTTAGTTGCGAAGTCGTGTCCGACCCATCGTGACCCTATGGACAATGTTCCTCCAGGCCTTCCTGTCCTCTACCATCTTCTGGAGTCCAGTTAAGCTCACGCCTACTGCTTCAGTGACTCCATCCAGCCACCTCATTCTCTGTCGTCCCCTTCTTCTATTGCCCTCAATCTTTCCCAGCATTAGGCTCTTCTCCAGTGAGTCCTTCCTCCTCATTAGGTGGCCAAAGTATTTGAGTTTTAGCTTCAGGATCTGGCCTTCTAAAGAGCAGTCAGGGTTGATCTCCTCTAGGACTGACCGGTTTGATCGCCTTGCAGTCCATAGTGTAAAGCACTATGAAGTGGTATATAAGTCTAAGGGCTATTGCTATTGCTATCATCATCCTCAGCAACAACAACAACAGACAGGGGCCCTTCTAAGATGCTTTCAATGCTGTACCTCCTTCACACTCAAATTCTGTTTATTGGACCATTGCCTAGACTTCAGCTCATCTTTCTGTCTCCCAAGGCCATTTCCACACGCCTTTGCACCCGAGCCAAAAGTAGACTCTCAACATTCTGGGTAATCTTCCTCTCAGCTCTTCTTCATTCTAAGAAAGGCGGCTAAGTGCATGATTGCTCAAGACGGGCCAAAGTTACATGAAAACTTTGCTGACCTCTGGCACAGTGTTAATAAAGAGACAGCACAACAAAACAGTGCAATAATAGTTCACTGGTATTTGCACTGACTCACCCAGTGGTGGGATTCAGCTGTTTCGCACCAAGTCGGCAGAACCAGTAGCTAATTTTTTGTTGCCCAGGCCCAGAATGGATTTCTGGAAGCGACATCCATACAAAGAATGGGTTGAATCCATATTTGAATCCCACCCCTGGACTCACCCTATATCTTGCCCTAACCAAGAGATGCAGCTCATACTAGACTCACAATACCATTTGTCTGCAATCATCTGGTTGCACCCAAATGATAGTATGGGATAGTATTTTTCATCCTTGGCAACTTTAAGAGGTGTGGACTTCAACACCCAGAATTCCCTAATCAGGATGCTGACTTGAAGTCCTCACCTCTTGAAGTTGCCAAGGTTGCTGTTGTAGGACCTTGGATGATCTCTCGCAAGGAGACCATCTTCTCTCTCTCCATTCCTAGAGACTTCTTAAGAGCTGCGTGCTGTGTTAGATGATGAATTGGTGGGCGTTGTGCACATTTTACAAATTTGAAACACCTGTATGAAAAACTGCTTGCATTTTCATGTGTATTTCTTCAAGCCAGTGACATTTTTGAATATATATATATAAATATATATATACACACATTATTTATGCATGCAAATAATGTTTCCCTAATGTAATACACTTCAGGGAATGTTTTTCCTGATATGAGTGCATGTATTTACTGAGAACAAAACTCTCACAAAATTCTGAATAATGCAGATATTCTATGGGTTCAGGAGGGTACAAATTTGTATAAACACTCAGATGAACCTGATGTTCTGCCATTCCTGTTTTTAAACAACCCAAAAATTATACTAATGCGAGAAAATAAGTTTTTCATTTGGTTAAAGAAGCTAAAAGCATCAGACTTTGTCCGTGGCAAACCATCATAAATCCATCACAAATAACCAATACGGTGCCTAACACAGGTGCCCAGCTATTACTTAAGGTAATACTAACTTTAATTTCTTTTATTCAGATTATATTTCCCCTTCTAATAATAATAATAATAAGTTGGAAGGGACCTTGGAGGTCATCTAGTCCAACCCCCTGCTAAGGCAGGAAACCCTATATCATTTCAGACAAATGGCTGTCCAGTCTCTTTTTTAAAACCTCCAGTGTTGGAGCATTCACCACCTCTGGAGGCAGGTTGTTCCACTGGTTAATTGTTCTAACTGTCAGGAAGTTTCTCCTCAGTTCTAGGTTGCTTCCCTCCTTGGTTAGTTTCCATCCATTGCTTCTTGTCCTGCCTTCAGGTGCTTTGGAGAATAGCTTGACTCCTTCTTCTTTGTGGCAGCCCCTGAGATATTGGAACACTGCTATCATGTCACCCCTCTACAATACAGTAGTTTTATTGGTTCCAGGAGAAGAGAGCAATCCCATTTCTGTGGCAGCCAGTCTATTAAGAGATTTAATTAAAAGGGAAATGTCTTTCTCTCCTTCTGATTCAAACATATCTTTGAGAGGGAATTTTTTTAATTTTTTTAATTATTTTTTTAATTATTTTTTTAAAAAATAATTCATATATTTGTGAAAGGTGTTCTACATTTGAAGATTACAGCAACTATGTGATAGGAATCACGAGCATATTCCAGAATTCCAAATAAAAGAAACATGTTGAAATCACCATTAGTCTCTTAGCAACAATTTCCCTAGCAAAACCAACACAGCATCTGAAGAAAGAAAGAAAAAAGATTTTCTTTAATGTTGTAATTTGTTTATACAACAGCTTGACTGCTACAGCCTTTTGCTCCGTGATTTCCCATATTCTCATCTGGATTTTCTAATTACGGGGTCTTCAAACTTAGCCCTTTTATGACTTGTGGACTTCAACTCCCAGAATTCCTCAGCCAGGCACGCTGGCTGAATTCTGGGAGTTGAAGTCCACAAGTCATAAAAGGGCCAAGTTTGAAGACGCCTGTTCTTATTCATCGGTGCCAACCATTCCACTCCTTTCTCCTCCTAAAAAATCCTGTCAATGACAGGTAGTCTTTGACTTACACACAACACTGGGGATTAATCAAAGGGGTTGTTATATGAGTTACACCCAAATTTACAACCTTTTCTCCACCACTGTTAAGCAGAGTCATTGCAGTTGTTAAGTGAAACATGCCGTCATCAAGCGAATCCGACTTCCCACATTGGTTTTGCTTGAGCAGAGAAGGTTACAAATGGTGATCACATGACCCCAGGAAGCTACAACTATTGTAAGTCCCTGCTGGTTGCCCAGGGCCCAAATTTTGACCACATCACCACCGAGATGCTAAACAGATTGTAATGTGAGGACCGCCTATAAGTCAGTTTTTTTTCCATGCTGTTGTAACTTCAGACAATCACTAAACAAATGGTTTTATACTGAGGACTACGTGCATAACGTTTCCTTTCCGTATAGGGAATCCTGAGTCACAAAGGAAGCGACAAATGCTCAACGTGTGGGAGCTGTCCATGGTAGCAGCTCTTCCAGTGGAAGAATCAAGAAAACATTGACTGAGGCAAGTGACTATCAACGGTTAAAAGAAGATCAGCAATCTGTTTCATACTTGTCCTTGACTCATTTTCTTTCAGTTTTCCAGATCGTGTTATCAACATCCGCCCCCCGCCCCCCGCGCAACCTAGTCTGGGAAAAAAGCCACAGTCAGAGCAGAAGCAACTACTTGCTTAATACCCTTATCTCAGAAATATTCTGTACTTTCCTTCAATTCATTACGTTCTTCAGAAAGTGGTAATAGGATTCTTCACAGGTTCCAGTCCTTGAACAGTTTCCAAAGCTGCAGAGATTAAATGGGCTCCCTCCGCGTGGAAACATCTCAGGACAGCTACGAAGCCACACCGAGCTACGTTTGCGCAAGCAAGGGCACTTTCTCTCCAGGTTAATCAGGGCTGGAACAGCACAGTATTTATAGATGTGCACCTGTTCGACAGCATTCCTGTTAATTTGCCCGTAATGAGTTTCAAAATAACTTCACGCAAATGCTAGAACTTTAGTTTTCTAATAATTTGTTGCTACATTATTATTTTTTCCGTTGAGCCAAAAAAAGGGGTCTCGCTACCCTTCTTGTTCTCACCTGTGATTGCAATGTCATTGGCGCAGGAAAACCCCCGCTAATGGGCATGTGGAGACAGAGCAGGACTAGGATTATTAGGGTGATATGTAAGTGAAAAAATAAAAAAAATCATAGATACATTCCTGTCTCACCTTTCTCTGGGCAGTGAAGGACTCCCAGGAGGATATCCTATTTTCAAAATGGCGAATGGGAAGAAGCAGTTTTTTATCTCTTGAGGATCCCCTTAGTTTTTCCCACAGCCTCTCATAAAGAATTAAATCAGGCCTATTAATTTTTCCTTCTTTGGAAAACTTGGTTCATCCATCCATCCATCCATTTATTCTATTTATAAACTGCCCCAATCAACATAGATCTTTGCACCTGCTATGACATATGGAAGCAAAAATTTCAAACAATCTTTCTAAAGTTTCGATCTAACGTTCAGTCTATCCCCGAGATTCTCAACCTGCAGACATAAACTCCAAAATTTAACTCTTTCTCCAGACTTTAGAGATTATTTGGGGGGAATTCCTAACCTTCGCTTCTAGAAATTACTCACAAATTACTCATTGACTGACCGACACAACATTACCAAAGCATATTTCCTCTTACCCTTCTAAGAATTACCACTCAATCTGGCTAGAAAACAGCCAGAATTGAAATAATAGGAAAACACAATGGAAGGATTCTAAAGACCCAGTCCGGTGATGAGATTTATACCAATGTCAATTGGAGGAAAAGGCAAATGTGTGTGTTAGGGTGTGTGTAAATATTCTCTGTTTCCCAATTGGCATCATTCCATTTGGGACTGCAAATTATCGATGCTCTTCAATCCCACCATCCTATCTCCTGAAATGAATTAATCTAGTGCTCAATTACATGGTTGCCATTTACATTTTCTCTCATTAGGGTCATATATTTAGAGGACATTCACGGAGTTCTGTAAGAGTCAAGACTGAGGGTATAAATTTTTTAGAAAGTTTTTGCATGAAGAGATTCACCTGGGCTGTAAATCTTTTCACTGATGTCAGCATGCCATTAATTTCTGGGTAATTTAATTCTTTCTCTCTCCCCACCCCACCCCACTCGGTGAGATGTCAACAGGAGATTTGAGAGTCAGTCAAAGTTCAAAGAATACGAAATGCAGTTCAAGGCCACCTTACATGTGCTTCAAGTGTGCATATTTGCTTAATTATCCCTTCCGGATCGTGAGACTCAAAGTGCAGCCTTAAGAGAATAAGTCCAGTCAAAATTCGTGACCTGGAAAAAAACCCAGCAGAAGTAAGATTAGATCTTGCATCAACCCCATGTCATTAAGCTGACAGTCCTTCTTCCTTCAAGGGATGTGGAAACCTTGTCAAGCTGAGACAGAATTATTGTCATATTCCTAAGAGACTGCGATACCTTCCATCTGATATCTCCAGGTTAGAAACAAGGATTTTAACCTCATTTTCTCTCTATACCGACGAATCCTTCAAACGTTACATTTCCAACCTGGACACCAACTGGAATCATATCCCAGTGTTGCGTAGTCAAGAAGGAACTGCCTTTGAATCAATGTTGACTCTATTGGCAACTGATTGGATCCGTCTCTGAAATTATGGGGGGCAAAGTTTTAAAAATTGTTTGCTCTTGCCTTCTTCTTAGAGCTCAGAGACAGTGCCTCAAAGTCACTCAACTGCTTTCATCCCTACGTAGAACTCAGGGTCTCCTGCTGTCTACTTGGTGCCGTCACCACTTTGGCTCTTTCCTTATGTACTATACCTCGTTCAAACCACACAAAAATACAGAAATTGTTCTCTTTGTCCACCTATAGAACAGAGCTCCCCAATCTTTTGGATCCCAGGGACCGGTTCCATGGAGAAAGGATTTTCCACAGACCGGTGAGTGCGTGGTTTTGTGTGCTGCCTGCATCCCTTGGATGGGGCTTTGCTTGTTTGTGACTTCTGCTGTAGAAGGAAGAATGGTGCTCACACCTTGGATGCATTCAATGTAGTTCATTCCTAGAATAAATAGCTTCTAAGGGAAGCTATACAAGAGGACCTATGTACTGCATGAGCCAGAAAGAGGGCTGTGAAAATATCTACAGACCCCTCACATCCTGGATGTAAACAATTTCAACTTCTTCTCTCAAGGCAACGCTATAGGGCATTGCACGCCAAAACAACTAGACGCAAGGACAATTTTTCCCCCACGCCATCACTCTGCTAAACAACTAATTCCCACAACACCGTCTTACGCCCTGGGATGTCAAACCACCTTGTAGGTCTATTACTATTATCCTTCTCATCTTTCCTACTATGTTATCTGTTTCCTTAGCTTCTTATGACTATAATTTTGTTGCTTGTATCTATGGTTTATTTTGATTGCTTTTATTTAGTATCCTATTATGATTTATGTTGATTGCTTATTTAGCATCCTATGACTATCACTGGGTGTTGTATGTTATGATTTATGACGATTGCATTTTATGATGATTGCATTTTATGATTTCCGATCTATGACCAATCCCTTTGTTGCTTATATGTACATTGGGAGCTTATGCAACAGAGACACATTCCTTGTGTGTCCAGTCACACTTGACCAATAAAAAATTCTATTCTATTCTTGAAGTCAACCGATAATCGTATACATAGATTTGTAATCCACTCGTTCCAGGAGGAAAAATTGGTTGAACTGCTGCATTCAATAAAATGTGTCTTTTTCATGTAGTCCAAGGTCACTGATCAATGGCCTCTCCGCCAATAGCTTTTACCTAGATGTAATGAAACTACGATTTATCCCTGGTCTATGTTAAAAGACCATCATTACACAGTTAGGAATGCAGTGTCATTTTGACCTTTTAAATACACCCAGCGTTAAGCTCAACTTAGCTGACAATCAATCAGCTGAGGATTTAAAACGGAGGCAATAATCAATGTTTAGCAAGATTTAGATGCCATTGTGAATGAGGCTTAAGATGTTTGAAGGTTAGAGCCAGTATGGGAAGGATAAGTTCTTTCACAAATGGGGCATGAATCAAGATTAGTGGAATTCTGGACTAGGCAGCCCCTCGCTGCAAGAAATAGAATTTTTCTTAAAGAGGAGCTTGCTAGATTTAACAGTATCATTCTATTTTTTATCAGCAGTAACCCGTTCTCATTCTTCCAAAGATTTGATTTTCAGTCTTTCGAAACATCAGTACTCTTGGTAGTGGACCAAGCTATTTAAAAAGTGCCTTACGTATCCCAGAATTTAGGAAAATTTCAAATGTAAATCATGGTACAGATGCCCTTCCATTGCACAAAGTGTAGGACAGTCTGTTCTTTTTTTTTTAACAAACCAGAAAGTTTGGAAAAATCATATTCATCAAGATGCCTACTTAAGGAAGAGAAAATAAATATATATTTATGTTTATGTTTATGTGTGTGTGTATGTATATATATATATATATATATGCTTGACTTAAACTCATATTTGTGCTTTTATGTGTAATGTGTTTTATTAATGTCGCATGTCAGTGACTGCATGATCTCCATAGATGCCATATGCTAAATAAATAAATAATGCTATGAATGCTTTAAAATGTCATTCAGTCAGATTTTGTTTTTAATGATAATGATATGAAACTAATTATATAAAACAGATTTTTTTAAAAAAAATTATTTAGTAGGACGTTCATCCTGCCTTTATGACAAGTAAATCAAGTAGGCAAAGTACATAATATTCTTCCTCTTCCTCGTTTTCCTCACTACAACCCTGTGAGGTGGGTTGGGCTGAGAGAGAGGAACTTGCCCAAAGTCACCCAACTGGCTTTCATACCTAAGGCAGGACTAGAACTCACTGTCTCCTGGTGATTGGCCAAAGTTACCCCGATGGCTTTCATAACAAAGGTGGGACTAGAACTCACTGTCTCCTGGTGATGGGCCAAAGTTACCCCGATGGCTTTCATGCCTAAGGCCGGACTAGAACTCACAGTTTCCTGGTGATTGGCCAAAGTTACCCCGATGGCTTTCATGCCTAAGGTGGGACTAGAACTCACTGTCTCCTGGTGATTGGCCAAAGTTACCCCGATGGCTTTCATGCCTAAGGCGGGACTAGAACTCACAGTCTCCTGGTGATGGGCCAAAGTTACCCCGATGGCTTTCATGCCTAAGGCGGGATTAGAACTCACAGTCTCCTGGTGATTGGCCAAAGTTACCCAGATGGCTTTCAGGTGTAAGGAAGGACTAGAACTCACAGTCTCCTGGTTTCTAAGCCAGCACTTTCACCACTGGATAGATTGCACCTTACATTACTCAAAAGGAGCTGCAGGGCAGAAGATCTCTCGGCCTCCCTGTCCTTACCCTGCATTTTATCTGATAGATCCAATTGCTTTTTCTCTATCCTTTTATTAACAAGTGCTATAAATACAGTTGACTAAGCTGATAGCCAAAATGCAATACGATACAGTTAACCGCCCTGCAGTTGGTTCAATTATCAAAAATGACTGTCTTTTACAAACTGCTTCTTTCCCCCTTTCTCCCTAATATGGATCAATGTTAGCTCTTCCACTAGGTTTCCATTTTGTGATGATCGTTATTAGCTACAAAAACATGCCTGGGCTCGACTTTGATAGCATTCATCACAAAGCTGAGGAAGATGATCGTTTTGCTGGCCTCAGGAGCAGACAGCAGAAGCCGTTATCATTTTTATTCTGAAGATTTTAATAGGGGTTCCAAACATCAAACTCTTTTATTTTTTCCCCCAGGGATAACATTAGTAATGAAGAGAAGGAGGAGGAACCAAGGAGAGAATCACATCCCAGTCTGGGATGCGATTAGACCTCAGTTGGGGAACCATTCCTGCCTCATTTCTGAGGCTTTACCTAACGGTGCTTTTTCAAGAGGCAACTGGACTTTGTTTTTCCTTGAAGACATTTCACTTCTCATCCAAGAAGCTTCTACAGTTCTGACTGAATGGTGGAGGATGGAAGGATTTATCGTCCTTGCAGTCATCTGGTCATTTGCACCCTCTCTGAGAGTCGTTGAGGCCACTTGGAGGTTTATCTGTGCCCTCAAGGTGAACAGTGCAAACGGGTGTGGAACCGTCTTGGAACTCCTGAAAGGTCTGTGTTGTAAACAGGAGATGGGTGGTGTTGTATCCCTCCCTCTCTGTTGGGAGAGGGCTGTATTCAGTCTTAATGTAGATGGCCTATTTAACCCATCTTCCAAACCAGAGATAGAGAGATAGAGATAGAGATACACATAGACAGATATAGATGAGATATAGATGAGATATAGATATAGACAGACATAGATATATAGATATAGATATAGATATAGATATAGATATAGATATAGATATAGATATAGATATAGATAGATATAGATATAGATATAGATATAGATATAGATATAGATATAGATATAGATATAGATATAGATATAGATATAGATATAGATATAGATATAGATATAGATATAGATAGATATAGATATAGATATAGATATAGATATAGATATAGATATAGATATAGATTGATGGATGGATGGATAGATAGATAGATAGATAGATAGATAGATAGATAGATAGATAGATAGATAGATAGATAGATAGATGATAGATAGATAGATAGATAGATAGATAGATAGATGATAGATAGATGTAGATGTACACATAGACAGATAGATATAGATGAGATATAGATGAAATATCATTTCAGACAAATGGCTGTCCAGTCTCCTTTTTAAAACCAACAGTGTTGGAGCATTCACCGCTTCTGGAGGCAGGTTGTTCCACAGGTTAATAGTTCTCACTGTCAGGAAATTTCTCCTTAGTTCTAGGTTGCTTCTCTCCTTGGTTAGTTTCCATCCGTTGCTTCTTGTCCTGCTTCCAGGTGCTTTGGAGAATAGCTTGACTCCCTCTTCTTTGGGGCAACCCCTGAGATATTGGAAGACTCTTATCATGTCCCCCCTTGTCCTTCTCTTCATTAGACTAGACATACCCAATTCCAGCAACCGTTCTTTATATGTTTTAGTCTCCAGACCTCTAAACATCTTGGTTGCTCTTCTCTGTACTCTTTCTAGAGTCTCAACATCTTTTTTACATCGTGGTGACCAAAACCGGATGCCGTATTCCACGTGTGGCCTTACCCAGATCTCAAACTGCCAAGCCCAGAATCTTAACCGCTAAGCCAATTTGCCCCTAACTACTAGATATACCATGTGAGATGCTAAGGTAAGGGTCCACCCTCCTGAGGGTCTTCCTGCAAAGATTCTAGGCTGATTTGACTCTTAGATCCTTAGGAAAGCATCCCTCCCTCCTGCGACTCCACATCACTTTCCATCCCAGATGCAAATCTTCTAGGGTAGATGCGATTCCCTTTGTAGTAGCAGTGAAGTTCCAGGGCAGAGAGTTAATTGTTATTTAATATTAACCTAATAAATTGTGGATTGCAAACGCGGCACGAATCCTTTTCTGAATGGAATGGAATCAGCACGGGCAGGCTTTGTTTTTTTAATCATCTAATTCCCAAAGAAAAATGTGAAGAAGGGAAAAAAAAAGACCCCCCTGTCAAATGAAAGGGAACCACCCACCTCTTTTATCAGGTTGAATGTAATAGATTTTGCCCAGAGACTCACTTTAATTAGTGAGCCATTATTCTCACAATGGCAGGCATTCGGGGTGGGGTGCGGCGAGGGGGGTGTCCAAGGTTCATTTGGCGCATGCAAACAGTGTAGCCGAAATAAGGTCCATCTGGATTCGCCGAGATGGGAAACAACATCTCGAAAGAGGGGAGGAAATGAATTCGGTACAAGATGTAAGTGACGGTCTCCATCTTGAGGGATTCGCTTTACCGGCTGTAATGAGGAATGCTTGATACAGAGACAGTTTCATGAATGAATTTCTAGAGATCCCAGAAAAAGAGAAGAGAACCCTTATTAAGGAAAGAGAACCCTTATTAGCTGACCACTTAAGCAGAGGAGAGTGTAGGGATAGGGAGGCATTTTATTTTGACAAATTATTTAAGATGGGCGGCCGATAAATTTGATGATAGATGATGGAAAGAGATGGAGAGAGATGATAGATAGATAGATAGATAGATAGATAGATAGATAGATAGATAGATAGATAGATAGATAGATAGATAGATAGATGATGGATGGATGGATGGATGGATGGATGGATGGATGGATGGACGGGTGGATGGATGGATGGATGGATGGATGGATGGATGGATGGATGGATAGAATAGATAGGTAGGTAGGTAGGTAGGTAGATAGATAGATAGATAGATAGATAGATAGATAGATAGATAGATAGATAGATAGATAGATAGATAGATAGATAGATAGATAGATAGATAGATAGATAGATAGATAGATAGATAGAATAACAGAACAACAGAGTTGGAAGGGACCTTGGAGGTCTTCTAGTCCAACCCACCCCCTTTTATTGCTAGAGGCCAATTCCATGTTCCATTTCTTGGAAATCATAACTAAAGGAACCCTCTTTTTTCTTTTTGGCCTTTAAGGAAAAGCATTTTAAAATATGGGAGATAAGATCCAAAACTGCAATGAATTCAGTTCCTGAGCTGAACAGAAGGGAGGAGAAGGAGGAGGAAAAGATTTACTGCATCATTGGCCAGAACTTTCTCCCTTTAGCAAGATGAAGAAAAAGAACATAAGAAAATAGAATGTCTGCAATTTTTTTTCCTTGCAGTATTTCATCACAGTTCAGGATTGCTAAGGAACAGCTAACATAAACACTTCCGTGATCACAGGAGTCAATTATCCTCTTGAAAATATCTGGTGAGAAACACTTGCAAATGACAAAATTAAACTTGAGATGGCAACTGTGACAAAGCTCGCTCGGAAAACATTCGAAAGAAGGGATCAAACCCATCGCTGTTTGAAATGGGAGCGTCACGCAAACTGATTTGCCCAAAAGATCTTGATGGTCTTCAAAAATGCGTCGGCAGAGTCAAAAGCGGCATCAAGCAAGGGCTGGGTTAATCTGACCTTTTGGCAAAAACAATAACGAGAGAGAAAGAGAAGCAGAGAAATATAAACAACTGCTGGTTTTTGTGGCCAAAAGAAAGTGTATTGACATTGGTTTGAGTTCAGAAATACATCATAGCCGTCCCATTCATTTTTCTTTAAGCATAGAAAGGAATTTTCATCATGTCTGCTTGGAATCTAAAAAGAGGGAGGTACAACCAAAGGCTTCAAGAGCAGTGATTATGAAAAAGGCATTTATTGTGAAAAGATCACTCAGAGAGTTCAGTCAATGGGTTTTTACTTCGACAAAGCTCAGGTTGACCCCAATGGGATGTCACTGCCAGTCAGAGGCTTAAGTCTTGGCTTTGCCCCTATCAAACCTTTCCCCTGCAGGATACTGTTTTATATGCATGTAGTGATTTTTTTTAAAATAAAAAAGAAGTCAGTCACTTTTGGATTTGTTTCTCATGCTTATCTCCAATGGGCCTTCTAAAAATCTTCCATTTTGACTTTGTAGACTGGAGGACAAAGCTATTCTGTAGACAAATGATGTTCTGGAGAAGAACTCGATTATAGGCAGATCTATGGAGGCTGTTGCTTCAACAGCAACAAGATAACTTAGTTTGAGTATAGCGAAGCCAACTGAACAAGACAGGCTGCTGAGTCATAGTTTAACATTGGCAAAAGGAAAACACAGACAAGAAACGATGGCTGGACACTAGAAGAGAAGAAGAGAAGCCACCTGGAATTAAGGAGAAACTTCCTAACAGTGAGGACAATTAACCAGTGGAACAGCTTGCCTCCAGAAGTTTGTAGGTGCTCCATCAGTGGCGTTTTTTTAAGAAGAGACCGGACAGCAACCTGTCTGAAACGGTATAGAGTCTCCTGCCTGAGCAGGGGGCTGGACTAGAAGACCTCCGAGATCCCTTCCCACTCTATTCTGATTGATTGAAAAAAAGCTCCAGGCTCAACTGTGATTTTCAATATGTGACCATCATTTTCCCAGCTCGCTGGAGGTGTCGCAAAAAGTGGCCATTGGATTCTGCCTAACGCTAAGCTGACTCCGTTAGCGGTGGATTCCATGCCATTTTTCTAATTGAATTGCTGGCAAGGAGGCTCCATTTGGCACTTTCAAAGTAACCACTAACTACAACAAATGTCACATTTGGAACAGAATGTTCTTTGTCTGTGTGCACGTGTGTGCTTAAGCACCCTAAAATTTCATTATCAAAAGAACATCTATTTTGAAAAAAAGCTGTTCTGCCCAGAACAAACATGTAGCAATGCCCACCAAATTTGAGTGAAACAGGGAAACATTTTCCCCTCTCGTCTGCAAACGGTTTTCCAAAGGCAGAAGAGAAAGCAACGGTTTTGTCTTTTCAGTGAGAAACACCTGGGGGAACAAATGCAATGGTGATTACATTTGGAGTTATTATCTTAGAGAAAGAGGAGGAGAAGTACAAAGAATCGAACTCTCACTCAAAAATTAGAATCGGAAAATCAGGACGTTTGCATATGCTCGCTACCTTGGCTTGGGGAGAACAGAGAACCAACCAAATTGGAAGCCTGCTAAAAATGGACAATTTTGCTAAATGGACGATTTTGCTAAATGGTTCGAGTTCGGATATAAAAGGAAGAAGGCCAATAAAAACAACTACAGGGTTTAGAGGCTGTGACTCAGCACATTGAACTTCGTAACCTTTTTGTTCCAAGAACCGTTTTGAGACTCAGGAAAAGCCTACAGACTTTTTCTCAGAAAAATGTGTTTATATGCACAAAATAGAGCTAGTTTGGTCCAGTGGATAAGGCACCAGCATGGAAAGTGGGAGACCATGAGTTCAAGTCATGGCGCTAGCCATGAAGGACAGCTGAGTGACTTTGGGCCAATCACCAGGAGACTCTGATTTTTAGTCCCGCTTTAGGCATGAAAGCTGACTGGGCCACTCTGGGTTAATCACCAGGAGATTCTGAGTTCTAGTCTTACCTTACCACGAAAGAGCTGGGTGGGTGGCTTCGGCTAGTCCCTCTGTCAGACCAACCAACCTCTCAGGGATATTACTGTGGGGGAAATAAGAGAGAGAAGGTGTACTGAATATATTCCGATCCTTGAATTATTTGGAAAAAAAAATAAAGGCAGGATACATAAAAATAAATAATAAAAGCCCTAGATGTAGACCGTATTACAGAAGAAACCAACAATGCTCCAAGAGAGTTATCAAAATATTAAAATTATAATCTGTGTGAAAATGAAGTCATATTTTTTTTCCCCATCAAAGTTTCAGAGACCCCCTGAAATCCATCCAAGGAACTCCAAAGTGGGCCTTGGCTTGTTTTAGCATTACTGCTTGTGGACGTGACAAGTGGCTAGTTTTGATTAATGACTTCATTACAGCAGAAACCGGCTGCGGGCACCCAGCAATTTCAGACCTCTCCTAAAAATCTACAGCAAAAACCATCCCCATTGATGACCACGGATATTTATGAGTTTACTTAAATGCTTCCAAGAGAGATTGTGTTACAGTGAAGGTGGCTAGGTGGAAGGAAGGAAGGAAGGAAGGAAGGAAGGAAGGAAGGAAGGAAGGAAGGAAGGAAGGAAGGAAGGAAGGAAGGAAGGAAGGAAGGAAGAGAAAGAATAAGAAAGAAAGAAAGAAAGAAAGAAAGAAAGAAAGAAAGAAAGAAAGAAAGAAAGAAAGAAAGAAAGAAAGAAAGAAAGAAAGAAAGAAAAAAGAAAGACTACACAAACAGTAGATTCTTTTCATTTCCATTCAACGGCTGCATTATAAATGTAGAAAAACAACAGGAAGAATCATACTGAAGGTTAGGGATGGGTTATTTATTACATATATGCACGTCCATGTCTTAACAAAATAGAGCTTGGGCTTTGATCATGTGGCCCTTGCTGCCATCTTGACTTCTTTGACTCTGCTAGCAATGCCTAAACACCTCCTCAGATGCAGTAGCAGAAAAATCTTGCTATATCGCTGCCCATTCTCCGTTCCAGAGGAGGTCCTGTTGGGAAATAAGGCAAGCATATAAAAAGTCCTCCCTTTTTGTCAATCTGATTCTAGAAAAGCCAGACCAGTTCTAACTCCCTAAAAAGAGTCTTGTAAAAGATCTTATAAAAATGAAAGGTATTTTGCCCTTTGGATTTATCTGTAATTTGGGAACAACTGAATCTAATCCGTGATGTGACTTGGGCTTGAAATTGATGGGTTTATCCAGCTGACATAGACACACACACAAAAAAATTTTAACTGTAATTATGATCACACATTGTGTGTCTCTCCATCTCGCACAGGTGCTTAATAAAACCTTAAACATACGGCACGGAGGGTATTCATGCAACTGTACCTTTCAATTCTCTCCTTCCTCTGCGCTCGGTTTGATGCAAATATATTCGAATGCTTGGAAATTTATTACACACAGTTCTGCGATCAAATCCCTGGAAGTGCAAATCCCAAACTACTCCTCCTCCTCCTCCTCCTCCTCCTCCTCCTCCTCCTCCTCCTCCTCCTCCTCCTCCTCCTCCTCCTCCTCTTCTTCTTCTTCTTCTTCTTCTTCTTCTTCTTCTTCTTCTTCTTCTTCTTCTACTTTTTCAAAATCATCTAACTGCATTGAAAGAAGGCATCCTCTTTTTTCTTTTTGCAAACTGTCCAAGCAGTGGAGTTTAGTTGCAAATTGCCTGTGCCCTCTTGCCTATGAGATGGGTAAACTGGAACAGTGTTTCAAAAGCAGGATAAAAGATCTCTTCCGCTGTGGACACCATCCAGGAGCTTTTTTTTCTTTCCTTTTTTTCTCTGGCTACAAATTCCTTTGGATGTCACGTATGAAACCTTAGTTCCCCGCCGCTAATGAAGCTTGATACCTTGGCGTCTTATTGTCAGTATCTCTGCAGTCCCAGAAGCCATCCAGTTTTGCAGGGTGACCTCTAGTTCTGACATGTCTAAGAATCTTCAGAAATAACAACTAAGGAGAAGGGCTCTTAAGAGTGGATAAAGGAAGAACCTACAGTCTGGCAGAATTAAAGTGCAACGCCATCAGAACCTTGGACAGCTCATTTTAGGAAGCTGGGAGTTTACCTAACTCTCAAAATGAAAAGCTGTTATTCCGGTACCCATCTGAGGCCACAAGAAGGCTAAAGCGCTAAGTGACTCTCTGCTTACTGCAGATTCTGGATTTATTTCCTTGCTCACCAGGGCTTATGTGTGCTGCTCCTGAGGGAAAAAAAGGATGCTAAATAGTTTACACTCCATAATACAGTAATAGGATTTTAGCATCCTTAATATAGCAACAACCAAGCATAGACATCACATGCAATTATCAAGAGCCACTTTGCAGGATGAAATCAAGAATTCCAGAGCCCTCCACAGAGCCAGAATACTAGCAAGGATAGAGATGTCCTTATCTGGGGGGGGATGGGGAACAGTCGTAGAGAACCTTTACTCCCAGGGTCCCTGAGGATGAGATTCACGAGGGTTCAGGACCAACGTCAAGCCTGCCATGCCCAATCTCTCTGAAGGAACAGATTCCTCTTGGACTAGGCAGTCTAGAAATTACCCAGAACCAATTTCACCTACGGCTTTGGGCTCTTGAATTGTACCTAAAAATACTAACCAATGCACTTCTAGCAAGAGGAGTGTCCTCTGGGCAAAGGCTGAGGCCATCCCTAATTAGGGATTGCATTCACACTTCTTATGAGATGGGGGACTATATAAATTGGATGGATGGATGGATGGATGGATGGATGGATGGATGGATGGATAGATAGATAGATAGATAGATAGATAGATAGATAGATAGATAGATAGATAGATAGATAGATAGATAGATAGATGATAGATATACAGACAGACAGACAGAATATGATGGATGGATGATAGAGAGATGAGAAAAAGAGAGAGAGAGAACAGACAGATAGATGATGGATGATAATAGATGGTTGGTAGGTAGGTAGGTAGGTAGATAGATAGATAGATAGATGATAGATAGATAGATAGATAGATAGATAGATAGATAGATAGATAGATAGATAGATAGATAGATATAGATAGATAGATATAGATAGATAGACGGGCAGGCAGGCAGGCAGGCAGGCAGGCAGGCAGACATATGATGGGTGGATGATAGAGAGAGATGAGAAAGAGAGAGAGTTGTGTGGCTGCCAAAACCGAATGGAAAACTCATTTCTTTCTATGGAGAAAGCCATAATGTTGAGGGGGGGTGGGCATTTAATTGGAAAGACAAACATAAAATCACACAAAAAGGAAGGAGGGATTGATATCCCTGCTCCCTCTTTCAGTTAAAAACAGCCAGTTTGTGACTGTGCTCACACAAATACACACACATAAACACACACACACATACACAGCCAGGCAATTTGCCCAATGTATACAGAAGACTAGACAATAAAAGCATCAACTTTGACTCTGCTTTTCTTCAGCATCAGGCACGGTGGCATAAAAGAACCATCTTGCCTCCATAGAACATAGAGTGTGTGTTTATTTATAAATTCCTGCACTGCAATTTGTATGGGAATAAGCACGGCCATTCGTGATTTTCCCAAACAGTGTGTGGTGGACTTGCTGACTTATGATCAGAAAATATGCCACTCAATTCCTACTAAGCAATTTTGACTGCTAATCAGTTGCTTTGCTTCCCTGTAATGAAGAAGGCTGTTGCAAGCGAGTCTAGTGAAGAGAAGGACCGGGGGGGGGTGACACAATAGCAGGGTTCCAATATTTTTTTTTAAATTTGATTTCTATACCGCCCTTCTCCCTAGGGACTCAGGGCGGTTCACAGGGCATATATAAATAACTGTACAAAAATTAATTTTTTTGAGGGGCTGCCACAAAGAAGAGGGGGATCAATCTATTTTCCGAAGCACCCAAAGGCCAGACAAGGAAGAATGGATGGAAACTGATCGAGAAGAGATTTATCGTGGACATCAAGAGTCAGTGAGAACCATCAACCAATGGAACTGCTTGCCTTCTGAAGGTGTGAGTGCTTCATCACTGGTGGCTTTCAAGAAGAGATTG